>NC_053118.1:14836936-14919436 GCF_010015445.1 Perca fluviatilis
TGTACACAAAATCCTTGATTATTAAGGCACAGCAACACACACACGCACACACCTGGGGCCCGTTTCAGAAAGCAGGTTCAGTGAAAACTCTGAGTTTGTTAACCCTGACATGAGGGAAACTCTGGGTTTTCTGTTTCAGAAAGAGAGGTAACTTAACCTCAGAGTCAGTTACTATGGTAACTGAGTCTGTGAACCTAACCTGGTCGGGAGCAGGTTTTCTTCAAGAAACCTTGAGAAAAAAACCTTGAGTTTCTCTCAGTCTCCTCCTTCAAACTCATTTCATTCAGTCGGTATCAGGCGTATTTTAATGCAGTTTGTTATCTGTATGAATAAAAAAACGTATTGGTTTATGTTAGGCAGATTATAAAACGTTTTTTTCTCAAACATGTCATGTCCTTTTGTCGACGATCCCATTGATGAAAAAGCTGTATTAATTCACAGAGAGTTTACGTCGGGAGATGATATTAAGTCCCGACTATAGATGTATTTTCATTTCCACATAACCGATTTGAGAGGTATTTTTATTACAGTCCATTAGATATGTAGATACCTTATCCGTCCTCATCTCACCAACATCAACCATTGTGGACAGGCTTTAACATCCAAGCAGATTCTTTGTGTCGCATTACGTTTTTTGCAAACGGCAGTGCCGTAAGAAACGTGTTACTATCGCTCTGAAACGTTTTTTAAACGTTTTTGTAGTGTTCCCTGGACACAAACCAGTGAGAGCCATTAAAAATAAATAAATGATTATACATTATAGTTCTGTTAATGATCATGGTGCTGCAGCCTCAGAATGGGATTAGTATAGTTTACTTTTTCGCCCGGAGGATTGCACCAAAATGAAATTATAGGTGTAGGCATACAAAAATACAATTCCAGTTTTCACCAGTAATATTATACGTTAACTGTGATTAAATATGAAATTAATACACTGTTAATGCTTACACATTGACTCGAGCAGCAATTTTCTCCCACACCAATTCTCTCTCTTTTGCAGCAGCAGCCGCTGTCTTGCTTTTTTAACGAAATGCATGGCTCCATTCATACTGCCTTTTTATAGTGGTGGTGCACACGCGTAACCCTGAGTGAACCTACTCCGAGTTGATTGAACCAACTCAAATCAGCTGTTCTGGAACCGAAAACTCAGAGGGCTAGATTTATCAAGCCGTTTGCGCCTGTTTCCAGGCGCTAATTGGTCGCAAAGACGGACGTAACCGATGCGGGCTATTTACAAACAGGGCGCACTTGGGTAAAATCGCAGATTGTCTGCCACATGAGCAAGAAGAGACAAGTTGCGCTTTCAATATGCGTTCGTGGGAGGGTCGTGGGGAAAGTGGGAGTTCCACCCAAAAAGGTGGGAGGATAAGCGCAAAGTGCACCTAATTATATATTCCGTGGTATTTACAAAGACTGTCAGTAAGAGCGCGCCTCTATTCTGCGGGGGAAATTCTCCGCCTCTTTAAACCAGCCGCAATCGAGTTTCCTCGTTGACCTTTGCCGCTGGTGAAATGGCAACAGTAATTTGAGCAAGACGAAAACATAGGCGAGGCTGAAAATATTTTTAACAGAAGAATCACACTTTGTCAGTGAACACAACATCATTTAGCGTTACAGATCAAGCAGCCATGCAATATTAGAGTTACTGGAAGAAATCAAAGATGAAATTGAATCTCCCACTCAGCGTTCACATCCCATTCCACCAGTTGTTAAACTCCTCGCTACATTACAAATATTGGCATCAGGATCATTTCAAACAGTCATAGCATCAGCAGTGGGAATATCGCAGTCTGCACTCAGCCATATCATAGCACCAGTACCGCTTTGCTACAGCGCAATCTACGGTATAGTGGGCGGAGAAAGACGCTGATTGCCTGATGGGTGTCAGGGTTGATAAATACTACGCAAACTGTGGAAGCATAGCGTGCGCTATTACCGAACTCGCATAAACGGACGCAGCGCAAACTGCGCTAGTGTTAGTAAATCTAGCCCAGAGTTTCCCATCTCAGGGTAAATCAACTCAGACATCAGGGTTACACTCAGAGTTTGTTAAACCTCCTTCCTGAAACGGACCCCTGCTCACTAAACCCTGTGATTTCATGCAAATGTCCTAAATCCTTTTTTAGTTTGACTTCCTGCCAGTGCAGTGTGTGGATGTCTCATGCATGGTGATCATATAAAAGCTTCAATTCGTAGAATGCAGTTATACTTTTGTGATCACTTTAACTTTGCCTAATGATTACCTCTGCTTTCCCTTCTGTTACTTTGTTGTTCTTTTGTACTTGATTTCCTCTCCCCCCCCCATCCCCCCCACCCCCCTTCATACAAGGTCTCATTTTACCAGTTATTTTGCTCTCTTCCACATCTAATTTTCTTAATTTTGTCTGCACCTTTATGTCTCTGCTCACCCTGGTCTCTTTATCAGATGACTTTCTCTACTTTCCTAGTTTCCCTTATCCCCTCTCTCACTGACTGTCTCCCTATCTCTTCTCATATTCTCATTTTCTGTGTCTCTCTCTTTCACACACATACAAATCTCCATTATAATCCCTGCCTCTCCTCTTTGATCCTGATCTTTTGCATTTACAGGGAACACAGCCTGGCAAATTGATTTTCTGGTTTCCAGCTCAGTGGTGTCTTCCCTTTAAGCTGGACAGCCAGACTGCCAGCCAGAGATACAATTGGATGGACAGTCAGTCAGTCAGTCAGTCAGTCAGTCAGTCAGGCAGGCAGGCAGGCAGGCAGGCAGGCAGGCAGGCAGGCAGGCAGGCAGGCAGGCAGGCAGGCAGGCAGGCAGGCAGGCAGGCGATAGACCGCTCAGATGTCCGTTAATAATAAATGAATGTTCCAGACTTTCTCTTCGCAAGGCCACCCAAAATCAGTGAGACAGACTTATACATTTTCTCTAAATATCTGTCTCTAAACCTTGTTGTGATGCATTCTCCACACAAAAAACTGCTAATAAAACAATAACTCCTACCACCTTTCCTCTCTTTCTTTTTCTGTCAAATTCTCCCCACCTTCACCTCATCTGGTCTGTCTTCTCTTTAGAATTTTTCTCTGTCCCTCTCTTTTTGTTAGCCCTCTTCCTAGAAAACTGACTGTGACCCCCTGTAGGCGTTTTATGTGCAATAACAGATCCCTCTGTCTCTCTCTTTCTTCCTTTCTTTTTTAGGCTAACTTGGCAGTTCAGCAGAATCGTCTGGCAATAGCTAATGTGGACCTTCAGAAGGCTCAGGCTGAGCTGGATGCCAAGCAGGCAGAGCTGGATGTGGTACAGGCAGAGTATGAGAAAGCCATGATGGAGAAACAGGTCAATAGCTTTACTTCCTTAAAACAGAAGTATAAATTATTTAGCCACACAAAGATAGGAGCAGTGTGTGCTGAAAAAACAATTGGATTATGTGATATGAAGCAGATGTGAGATGGATGCTTTATGGTGTGCTGATGCTTCACTACACCTACAGCTACACCTGGAGCTTTATGCCATTATCTTTTATTTAAAAAAGTTAACATTAGCCACATTGCACAAATGGTTGACTTTCTTTCTTTTAAGAGTTAATTAATAATATATTAATAATCAGATAACCTACAATTAGACGTATGGTGTCTATCACTGAAGCCTTTAATACAGTGGGGAATTGCACTATTAATTCTGCTTAGCAGAGTTTATATAGCACATGATATGCACAACTTAGAAAATGGGATCACTAGTTTGGATCCAGGCTTTCCTAATTAACTTGCTGTTCCATATGATTGTTAAAATTCATATGTATGGCACAGCTGCCTTTGTGCTTTATTGATTAAATCAAATTTCCTGGAACAATGGGATTTAATTTCCAATCGTAGCTTACTCTTGTCCTTTCAGAGCAACAATACGTTTCTTCATATACAGTATATTTTTTATAAATAAACACAGGCTAAAACATTTTTTCCATCAATGAAAACAAATATATTTAAAAAGAAAAGTGATAAAAATTGTAATTATCTTTACCTGTACATATTTGTTAAAGCTTATGTTGTGCCACAATGTTTTTGCTGTGTGTGTTTTTCATCGTCCGTACTCTCTGTTCTCTGATAAATAACAGCATGTAAATGGAACAGTATGTGCATCAACACTCACTGATTAGGAAATCTGCCCAAATTGACTCCTTTTTATAATTTTATGATTAAGACGCAGGGCTGTTCATCTCCGGGGGCCAGAAGCAAGATTGAAAGGCTCGCTGCAGAAGCCTATACCAGATAGTTTTTTCAGGGGTCGCCGGGTTCCTGAGCCTATGCAAACCAAACCCAGCATGCATAAAGAGAGAACATTTACACCTACTACAATTTAGAGTTTAAATTAACCTGCATATCTTTGGACTTTTGCATCTGGAGAAAACCTACACAGTGTAAAAACAACATTAAATTACATCTGTCATCATCTTTATACCAGCAATTCTATTGTACTAGGATTAGAGAGCATCTCAAGTCACAAAGGAGTTGGACTTGATTATTTTAATACTGGTATAGATATGCACAGGCTTACAGAGAATAAAGGGTTGAATGAGAGTTGGATGGATGGACGATGAAGAGACAGTTGGAAGGGCAGACGAGGCGGCCAAACAGACACATCAACCTACTGACTTGTTTGTCTGCCCCCTCCTCCTCCTTATCAGACCCTGCTGGAGGATGCTGAGCGCTGTAGACACAAGATGCAAACGGCGTCCAGTCTCATCAGCGGCCTTGCTGGCGAGAAGGAGAGATGGACTGAGCAGAGCAAAGAGTTTGCTGCATTGACCAAACGCCTTGTTGGTGGGTTTCAATTTTTATTTTTTATTTTATGCTTTTTATTGATCCCCAGTGGGGAAATTACATTTTTTTTCACTCTGTTGTTAGAACACACAGGCCTGAAATACTAATTAATTAGACATGAATTTACACCATTTCTGTTCGATGATTAAACAAACCAAGTCACTCTTGTATTACTAGCTAAATGCATTTTTCCATTAATGCATACTAATTACCAACAATGTGGTCAAAATGTTACATTTTAGACATACATTTTATTCCCAATGTACTGCCAACATGGTACAATTTATCCACTAATTATTATTTTTTTTACTTTATACCATGATGTGGCATAGCCTGCCACATCATGGGCTGTTTTCTGATTGTGTTCGCACTAACACATAACCAGTATTTAAGTATTTAACCCATTTGTCTTCTTGTTTCAGGTGACGTTCTTCTGGCCACAGCGTTCCTCTCTTACTCTGGACCCTTTAATCAGGAATTTCGTAATCTGCTACTGAGCGACTGGCAGCGGGAGTTAAAGCAACGTCACATCCCATTTGGCAACAACCTCAATCTGACCGAGCTGCTCATTGATGCACCCACTGTTAGTGAGTGGAACCTACAGGTCAGTGTTCTACTTTGGTAACTACTGCCAACCCAATCATTCATTTTAGTGCATATTGATGCAGTATAAAGAGTGTGTGATAATTCTATGCTGTATCTAATGTCCAGGATAGGTACTTAATAGATACAATTTCTCACAAAATGGAAATGAAAAGTGACCTTTCCCCTATGAAACATACTGTAGTTTACCTTTAAGTTTTGTCTGTTTATTTATGAGGACTTCATATTGCAGTTGCCTTACTGGAATAGATATTTAATTATTAATAAATAAATAAAATATTGAATAAATGTATGTATAATTTACATGTTTATTGTTAATAAATCAAATACTGGATGCATAGTTACTTGAACTAGAATTATTGAAATAAATGCATAAATTACCTGGCATTAATAAACATCAGGATTAAGCCTGAACCAGTTATTTGTTTTCCCATTTTACAGGGGCTCCCCAATGATGACTTGTCAATTCAGAATGGCATCATTATTACCAAAGCTGCCCGCTTCCCCCTTCTTATTGACCCCCAGACGCAGGGAAAAATCTGGATCAAAAACAAAGAGACCAGGAATGAGCTGCAGGTTTGGGATTTCTTTCTTTTGTTGCTTTAAAATATGTGACCTGTGTTTGCTGCTACATTTTGTAATATATATAACCTTTATTTATTCAGGGAGAGCCACTGAGAGCAAGATCTCTTTTCCAATGACTGATTACAGCACAAATAAAAAATAAATAAAAACAATCTCATAAATTACCGTACAAATAAATAATCTGATCATAAAAAATAATCTGATCATAAAACATTACCCAAATTACAATATGTAAAAAATGAATGAAGGAACAATCACAAAATTACAGCACATATAAACACTAAAAACAAATGAGAATCACTGATGTAGGCGAATAAAAGGGCTACTAAAAACAAGAGCAGTACCTATGTAACACAGTCAAGCATCATCTTGAATGTCCCAATGGAAACAAGTTGTTCTGATTTGAGAGAATCCTGAAGCCAGTTCCATCATTCTGTCAGGAGCGTAAAAGTTAAAAGCACTCCTTCCTAATTTACAATGGACCTTTTTCACAGCAGACATTTTGACTTGTCTTAGTAGGAAAAGCACAGCTAAAATTGATAACCTTAACGATGGCTCAATTCCATTAAGTGTTCCAGTAAGCTGTTTCAGTGAGTCAGCCTGCACAATACCAGGGCCTCTCCTAAGTGGAATGCAGCCATCATTAATGCTTTTGAATACACCTGTGCTTTTCCTCCTATGTCTGCCGTGAAAAAGGTCTATTGATGTGTGGCGTGATAAGTCTAATGTGTGTCTGTGAGCATGTCTGATGTGTTGTGTTGTAATAATGCAGAATTGCCAACAATTTAAACTCAAATTCAACTACAGCCATTTTATGTCAGGATTTTAATGTCATTATTTTTTATCCCTCTTTTTCTAAGTACTATTGTGCATCAAGAAATGTAATAGTTTTTCCCTGTGCCAGTTTTCGTAATGCGCAATTTAGATTTTTATCAGCATCTGAAATCTTCACATTGTTGAAATATGTCTAGATGCTCAGTTTCTGCAATGTACTGTTTCCAATTGAATCCTTTTCGTTGTCCAACATGCTTTTTCTTTTGTACAGCACCTTGAAAAAGTACTGCAAAATTCTGCAGATGAAATAAGACCAAGGTCACTGGCCCTGTTAGGGGAAATCTCTGAGCCAAGTTAATACATTCTGCAATCCTATTATGAGTGTCCTGAAGACGCATTTCCCCAAGCAGAGGGTTTAAACCCTTTCCACAAGTGACCTCATCAAAACAACAGATTTTATTTTTTGTAAGGTTTTCTAAAAATGGCTCATCTTAAAAAGTGATGTGTTATTAGTTTGACGAGTCACATTCTCCAGACAGAGGTTGGCCTTTGTATCTTAGGAAGGATGAGGGAGAAGTCAAATGTGTCTCCTTCATTTGACCGAATAAGATACTTTACACTGTCTCTTATAAATCTGCTCATCAGTGTGTTGGAAACTATATGATTGCTGTTGAGGTCAAATAGGAAGGTGATATCTTAATAAAATAATTCAAATGTATCTATGTTACACAATGTTTGCCCCCATTAAAACCAGATTGTTTGGTAAAAGACAATACAAATGTTCAGTGTGGACATGGGACATTGTGGTAGCTGACTGATGCAGGAGCTTGATTCAGAAAGGCTGCTGGGTGCCTGGGTAGTTCACCTGGTACAGCACGCACCCATATACAGAGGTTTACTCCTCAAAGCAGCGGCCGCTGGTTTGACTCCAATCTGTGGCCCTTTGCTGCATGTCATTCCCCCTCTCTCTCCCCTTTCATGTCTTCAGCTGTCCTATAAATAAAGGACTAAAATGCCCCAAAAATAATCTTTAAAAAAAGGGAATGCTTCCAGCTGTCATTGTATTACATATTTATGTAACATAATTACCTTTTTTATATTAATAGAGGTCTCATATTCTGATCCCAGATCACCTCACTGAACCATAAGTACTTCAAGAACCATCTGGAGGACAGTTTGTCTCTTGGGCGACCCCTTTTGATCGAGGATGTAGGGGAGGAGTTGGACCCTGCACTCGACAACATCCTTGAAAAAAACTTCATCAAAACTGGCTCCACGTACAAGGTAACATGGCAGAAATATACCTCCTAAGACACGCATGTACCAGTTTTTTTATTTATTTATTTTACCTTGGTTACAAGACTGAAATGGGCGGGTGTGTTTTGTGTGGTGTTGGAAGGCATGATAGGACTTGGCCAGGGCTGCGGTCGAATAGTCAAATTTGCTTAGGAAGGTTCCTAACGGAGTGAAATGGCCTGGAAGTAGTTAAGCGGCTGCCATGATAAGAGCTGTTCGAATTGTCTAAGTGATAAGGAAAGGTGCTTCAATGCTTCCTTTGTTACCTCCTTTAGCATAGGATACACTTGCGGCAGCAAAATTTAATGCGATGCATCATCATTTTGCCGTTCATAATCAGAAGATGCGCAGTAGCGCTGGCAGCCGTAATTCTGTATGCACCGTGTGTACATTATTTTCTGTGAGACATTTAAACACATCTAATAATAATGATAATATACTTTATAGCACCGTCTGGGTGGTTTAAATTATGGTTTTATTTTTAGCCCAGAGCAGCGTCTGAAACAAGCTCACCTGTTTGCCTGTCATGGCTTATTTCAATATACAGTATATGTTGAAAGTCACTACAGATATGACTACACTATTTTGTGTGTGAAAGTAGGAATATTATGTGATCGCAGATCAATTACCTGAAATCACCAACCCAAATAAGTTACTTTCACCCTCTCTACAGGCTATTGCTTTTTAAATGATGTATTATAGTGATGTATGTAGTGTTTTTTCTAAGATTTACTGTAGTGATGAGAGAGACTGCTTGTGCGCAGTTATGCCACTTTAGCTGATATCGTGGGACATTTAAACGGCAAAACCAAAAACTCTAGTTATAAACTTGACAGAAAAAACATAACTCAACTTTTAGCTTCTGAAATAATCAATGACGTTACGCTGCTGACTGCTGTCCTCGTGCATAAATGCGCACAGTATAGTGGACAGCTTCGCTGTGTTTACAGTTAAGAGAATATTGTCCCGGGTGCCCAGATATCTCAGTTGGTAGAGCAGGCGCCCATATATGGAGGTTTACTCCTTGACGCAGCGGGTTTGACTCCGACCTGCGGCCTTTTGCTGCATGTCATTCCCCCTCTTTCTCCCCTTTCATTTCTTCAGCTGTCCTGTCATTAAAGGCATAAAAATGCCCCAAATATAATCTTAAAAAAAAAGAAGAGAATATTGTCCTCATTAATAATGTATTTCTTTCACCCACCCGCAACCATCTAACCCTTTTAACATATAATATGTAGTCTACAGTAGATTCGTAGGTCTAACGCATTCTGCTTATCTTGCATACAGTTAATGATTATTTCCATACAATCATCCTAATTGGGAGTCATATGGATAAATATCAGTGGGCAGGTGAGTGTGAGCAACCAATAATGGTGATACACTTTATTTGCTGAACACCTTTCATACAAGAAACAACCTACAGCCCAGTTCTTTTATAATAACGAAATGACATGCAGTGAACGTTTCACATGAAACGACATAATTAATGCAGAATAAATAGGGAAATAAAATGGTGATGAAGTAATATTTTCTACTGGGTTATCCAGGTGAAAACGCATGGGGCGAAGTATCCAGTTGCCTTTCTGTAGTCCACCTTCAGAACAGTGTAGTTTCAGCAGCTGACCCACCCACGTCAGTAACAGCTGCCGTCGCATGATTACGCAGCCGAGTGTTAAGGCTTGTATTTTCCTAATTCCTTTTGAATTCTCATTCACACCTTTCCTTGACCTCATGATGTTTACCATCGGGGTTAAGGAAAAGTGGTTAGGAAAGGACTTAGGAGGCTATTTTTTTTACTTTACGACCGCAGCCCTCTTCCCCCTTGCCATGCCAACTGTCACACCTGTACTGACACATGTTGATCAGCTCGGACAGGGAAAAAACAAGCCCGCTCACGGACACTGCACAACATGGGTAGTGCTGGCTGGAGGTGGAGAGGGTCTTTGATTTCTCCAACCATGCCAGCTTGAGCATCTGTCCTGAGGTAATGTCTTGAGATGGATTAAAGTGTGCTCAGTGACATGGTCGCTCACAGAGAGTGTTTTCATCATGTGCAAACTGCAGAGTGAGTGACTGTGCAGAGGTAATTTCTTCCTGTCTTTTTAATCCCCAATGCAGAAACACATTTTTGGACTGCGTAGTAAACAAAAAAATTCTTCTCTTCTGCATCTGTCTTGTTAGTTTGGGGAGAAGTGTTACTAACAGTTAAGGTGCTCACGCTCCAACATAACCAGGAGACTCAAGGATTTACTTTTGTCTCTAACATTGAGTTTGTAAAATATCAGACATGTTACAGGCATTTTGTATTACCAAATTAATAAAACTCAATAATTACCTGGATTGAGTTATTGCTGTAGAAATCCTATTAACGGGATCAGTGGTATTTATGGAAAAGGAAATTGGTGCAAGAGATTTAATGATGAGATGGGTAGTTTTTCATGTTATGTAATTGAAGCATGCAGTTTGTTTCTGTGCTTTGTTCAAGTAGATGTGTTGTATGTTTTAAGCAGCTACATGTGAGATGAGAAGAACATTTGAATATCTGGGTAAACCAAATCAGGCCTTAAATATCCACACATTAGTTAGGTCATTTAATTAGCACTTAAAGTATTTTTGAATGAAATATTAATAGACAAACATAATCATCCTGAATTTAATATCTAACCACACTCAAACTGATGTCTACCATGTCAAGTCTAATGAATGCGTTCACAATAAGAGTGCAGCCCATTAAACCCAATGACACTATATGTCTATGGAGGGTCTCACTGGCTTCAAGAAACTACATTTCGTGTTGATGGGAAGTGAAATCCAATATTGTGCCTCCACCCTGCAAGATAGCTTTTGCTTTAGCTCTTTTCATTTGTGGCTGGACAGAGAAATGGACCACTCTGTCTCAGCATTCTAATTTCCTGTAATGTACTGTTGGAATTAGATATTTTTAATTTGGAAAATTGCTGAGCATGGTATGAATGGTTCTTTTTTCTCAGAATTTTATTAGCCAAATGGCATCGCAGAAGCAAGCTTTGGATGTGAATGAGTATTACAGGAAATGTAGTATTGTACATGGCAAGGAAGCATTCTAAATTGGTCTCTCTGCCAATAAATTGGTTTGAACTTTCCAAAAAAAAGGCGTTTTTATTGCACACATAAATGTCTTTTGGTTTCTTGCTTGAAAAGATTTGAACGAAAAATTCTACAAAACTCAACTGAGAAGTCCGTCGAAATGCATTTTGCATGTGAATTTTTCTCATCCAGATAAGCATGAACTTGAAGTTATTGTACTATACATCACAACAGGGAGGTTGTGAGAAAGAGGTGAAAGTCTGCTTCTAGGCATTTGTCTCTCTCTCATTATCGCCTCTCAATCCTGACTCCGGCTGACTGTTATTAACTGGTTATTTAGAAGCTGACACTGCAGCTGCCTCCCTCTATCTCACACATGCATCAAACAAACACACAAATGCACTCACACACACATCAAACACACCATACACCATATGGTGCTTTCAAGTAAGCATGTGTTACATGCAGACAACACACAACCAGAAGTCTCATGGCTATCTATTGAGAGGCCCAATTAGAGATATCTACGCTCTCCCTCCCACCCTCTCCTGAAAAGCTTTCATTTTTATTAATATCCTGGTGTAAGGAGGAAGTGAAGGTGTCTGGGCCCGTGAGCTTCAGGGACAAACCAGCTGATGGATAATTAAAAGTTATACTGCCACAAGTAATTTAATACTGATCAAAGCAAACACAAGAGGCACACATCCATGCACATGTACATTACTGTACACACTTACACAAACGCACACAGAAAATGTTTCTGAGCAGCTGTATCTGCAAAGTTTGTTTGCTGACAACAGGGTACACCTGCCCTTTGTCAGTATGGCCTACTCATACATTTTCAAAGACATCTGCTTAAATTAGTGACAAATGTGTGATAAGCTATTGTCTTCCTGAGGTGGTTTAGGGTGGATTCAGCTGAATAATCGGCACATTGTTTCCCCACTGTACATGTGCTTTTGATACTTATGCATGTGTATAGGTATTTTGTGATGCTGACTTTGTGCTCTTTATCTTTTTGGCCTTCGGTCTCTCTGTCTTTTTTGTTTTTCAGGTAAAAGTGGGTGACAAAGAAGTGGATGTGATGAAGGGCTTCAGGCTGTATGTGACCACCAAGCTGCCCAACCCGGCTTATACTCCTGAGATCAGTGCCCGCACCTCCATCATTGACTTCACCGTCACCATGAGAGGACTGGAGGACCAGCTGCTTGGCAGAGTTATCCTCACAGAAAAGCAGGTAGAGCCATTTACAATTGCATATATATATATTTATATACACACATTGTATATTTCCACAGAAAGGATGTACCTCCATTGCTTAGACCAGGGGTCACCAACCTTTTCTAAACTGAGAGCTACTTCATGGGTATTGAGTCATACGAAGAGCTACCAGTTTGATACACTCTTCTGAAATAACAAATGTGCTCAGTAAAATAATCATTTAGTTATAAATGATTATTAATGATTAATGCTACTCATCTATGTGAAGACACTGATCATGTTAATGATTTCTCACAATAATTATCAACAATGACTTAACAAGGTGGGAAACAGATAATATCAATATTCAATTTTCATTTTTAGAACAGGACTGAGGGCTACTCATGTGGTCCTTGGGGGCTACCTGGTGCCCGCGGGCACCGTGTTGGTGACCCCTGGCTTAGACCATTTAAATAAAGGCTCCCAACACCTCCCCCTACTGTGTACCTAATTTTCTCTCTCTAGCAAGCACAAATTGTGTGACAATATAACTGGGGGGTTATTATCACCCTTTCAATGTACTTGTAGTACACGACAATCATTTATGCCCTTAGGGCAATCGTTAGGGCAGTGAGATACAGACAGTGTGAAGGAACAAACTCACAACAAAAGATATCATATGAATGCGCCAATACCAAAAATACACACACACAGACCCACATCTACATTTTCAGGGACTTGATCTAATGGAAATGCATTATAAATGCAGAGGATGCATTGATTGTGACTTTGAAAAGACTGGTGGGTCTGTGGGAAGGCCAATGTCCCCCTAGAAATGGCCGATCATGAAATGGATTTATGCTAGATGGGAAAGTGGCTTATTATCGGTGTACTAAATATGTTTTTAATCATAATAGGAGCTGAAGCTACTATCTCAGCTGTAAAGGCTGCATCTCCACAGTTCATACACCATTTACAAGCCCAACATCATTGTTCAGTTATTTTCTTTTACTTTATGTCATTGCTCCCATATGTTGAAAATACTAAATTTCCAGTAATACAGTATAAAGAACCACAAATTCAAATGGTGCCCTCCAGAAATTCATTGGCTTTAAAGCCATCAAAGACAAAAATGAACACACATTATAAAAGATAAGATGAGCTTTTTATTCTTTTTCATTTTCAAGTCACAGTCAGTTGTCTTGACCACATGAATCTTTACAGTGTAACTATACTCGAGAGTTAAAATTAAACATTAAACAGGTGTATATTTCCTTTGAGTTTACTGTCAGTGACTGGGGTTTTGGGTCATGCTACTGCAGGAGTACACTTCCCCATTTCCTCGGTATTCAGTGGGTTCTAGTTCTGGATAACAAGATAAATCCTTGATGTACTTCCATCTTGTCCTCTCTCAGGCTCAAAATCGCAATCTCAATCATGTCAACTTCAGGATCTCAACATTTTAAAAGGCATTTCATTTGCTGATCAAATCCATGCCCCCCAGGGAGTGAATGCTTTTTCATTTTAATTATCCTGTGGTCTTTCCTCTAGCACCATGCTACAGCTGTGAAACCCATATGTATGCGGGTGTATGTCATCTGTGTTTATATGACACCAGGAACTGGAGAAGGAGAGGACAGACCTCTTGGAAGATGTGACATCTAACAAGAGAAAGATGAAGGAACTAGAGGACAACCTCCTTTACCGACTGACCAGTACACAGGCAAGGAAATTACAGCCATGGATAATGTTTCCATTTTCATACATCTTCTGAGTTACTCTTGCAAATATGTCTCTTTGTAGGGTTCACTGGTGGATGATGAGAGTCTGATTATTGTCCTTGGCAACACCAAGCGCACAGCTGAAGAGGTCAATCAGAAACTACAAATTGCTGCTGAGACCGAGATTCAGATCAATGCTGCCAGAGAGGAGTACCGACCTGGTAGGCCATGACAACTGGCTCAATGACAGAATTTACACTTTTTTGGGGGGTAATTTACTCTGGTTGGTTACAGTGTGTCAACCAAGTTCAGGTTCAATCACACAAAACTGATTAATTTTCAGTTTATATATCAGCTCATGCAATGGCAAAATGGACACTATCCAAAAGAACATTTTCTCACCACACACATTTCTTTAAACAGTGTGAACAGAATTGACAATAAAAAGTCTGTGTCAATCTGTGCTACATATTCTAAAGTTAACAGGCATTTTGAGCAACTTGATGATCAAGTTTGACCTTTCACAAACTATTTATTTATAATCTACATGCTAATATTTTAATCAAGGTATGTGACTGTGTGTTTTATTTATGAATAGATGCCGTGAAGTCAATAGACACTTCTTTCAAGAACTCGGTTACAGATGCAATTTTTGTGTTTGTGTGTGTTTTCAGTGGCCACCAGGGGCAGTATCCTGTACTTCCTGATAACAGAAATGAGTATGGTGAACGTCATGTATCAGACCTCGCTGAGACAGTTCCTTGGACTTTTTGACCTTTCTCTGGCTAGGTAAGAATACTCCAGCATTTGCTTTCTGTAATAAATTACTAAATTTACTAAGTGGAGTTTATCTATAGGCAGCAAGTGATTCTGTGCATACATGTCACCCTTTGTCTTACAAAGTTGGCCCGCAAATTTTTGCTCCTCATTGTGATTTGTAAATTCTTGTTGGGGTTATTGGCAACAGAGTTGGTGCTGCTGGAGCACTTGGTGCACTTTCTAGGCAACTGAAACTGATTAGAATTCAGATGTCTGTGGTGCTATATCAGCCTTTCCCAAAATATTGATTTCGAAAAAGGGCAAAACAATATTAAGTTTACTTCAGACAGCTTATATTGTATAATTCAAGTGTCTTAAAACCCAGACAGTTCCATTTGTGGCCCAAAACTTGCATCATTATCTCTCCATGATCTGTCTACTAGTTCCACATTTACACACAGTAACAACAGCAAGAAAGAGATGCAGCCATATGTTGTCAGAAATGTTATAACATACTTGGAGCACATGTGAACATCACAGTGACATTTGTGACTACAAAAAGACAAAATTGCACAACATTGCCAAGATATGTTGTTTGTCTGTTTGCTCTAACATCTACAAATTATTTACAATACACTCCTCTTCAGTACATATTTTTAACAAAACAGAAAAAGAAAAATGGTGTAATGTGCTTCCTGATTAGAATAGAAAGCTATCCTTGATACAGGATTTAATTACTTGTGACTATGACTATATATCTATCTAAGTTCGGAATATGACATGATGTGGAGAAGGTGACTCTTGTCCTGGATCTTTGTAGCACAAGTGGAGCTATGTGGTTGAAAATCTAGGAGATAATGAGATGAATAGGGACTTTATTAGTGTCTTCGAATTCCAAACAATATATTGCAATTTGATATAACAATGCTCCAGAGACTAAGCCTAAAGCATCAAATCTCTTAGCTACACAAATATTAGATAGTATTAGCTTCACAAAGGTAGCTTTTGTTGCACCGCAATTGGATTTAATTGCTTCAAATGAAATTAAAGGGAATTATTTCAGCTTGTTATGTTCAGGTGGGAAGCTACAGAGCTTTGTTGATACTACTAAACATACTTTAACTGTGATGTTTTGCTTTTGAAAATACATTTGCTGTTGATGCATAGTGCAAAGTGTTTGGAGAACCTCAAATACAGTGACAGCCCATTTTAATCCAGCTACCCATTTATTTGCCAGCTCGAATAATTTCTCATCAAACCATCATCACATCATACAACTAATTATGTCAAAATTCCCAATATCCTTAATGGCTAGAATAACCTTACATAATTCACTGTTACCAAGCGCCACAGACACCCTGAGCCTCAAGTCAATAAAAATTAGGCATTAACCATTAGGTTAACCGGTCTGATCTTTAGTATTAACTGCTCTGACTATGACAATATTCAATTTAAACTATGTGACATTATATCGGGAGCTCTAAGGGGCTAATAAGCTGCACATTTGATGAAACTTTATATGATATCTGCTATGAAATCCTACTTAAACAGGTCCTCCAAAAGCCCAATCACCAGCAAACGCATCGCCAACATCATAGAGTTTATGACCTTTGAGGTGTGTAAGTACGCAGCACGGGGCCTGTACGAGGAGCACAAGTTCCTCTTCACTTTGCTGTTGACGCTGAAGATCGACATGCAGAGCAACAGGGTCAAACATGAGGAGTTTCTCACACTCATTAAAGGTAAGATTAAAATGTGAACAATATGCACGTATTCTTTTTTAAGAGTTCTGTTTTTTCATTTAGGTAACACTATAATAATGGTACATGAATTATCATGAATTCATGCATGACTTCATGCATGAAAACGCATGAATTCAATCATGTAGTACTTCATGAACTATCAGTAATGTACACGGATTACAGGAACAATACGTTAATTGATCCATCAATTAAGGTATTTGAATCATCATGATTTCTGATTTATTAATGATGTTCATATCTTCTTTAAAAAACTGACCAGTCACAGCAGTGTACATATATTCTGAAGAAGTGTAGTGTTGTAATCATGGTTAACTAAACATTACTTCTTCATTACTTCATCATGTTTGTGATCCCTTCAAATAAAGTTCTGACCTGGTCCATCTTTAGTATTGATGAATAAGATATGATTAATGTTGGCATAAAATTAAATGTATTAAGAATTAAAGGAGTAGGGTGGCAAAATGATACTGAGGTCAGTACTTTGACACAAAATACAGTATACTGCAGATGCCATTTTGTAGTTGCTTTATTAACAACAATATAAGGCACTTAAACAGTAATGTCTAAGAACAATTCTCACCCAAGTAGGATATTTATGAATTTAACTTTTTAACGTCTAAGTGTCTGAAGACCAGATATGTCTTGGCAATTATTTTTTTATTTGAGGGGTCACAAAGATGATTGCTTTATATGCCACCATTAATCATATTTTATGTATCAATGTTAAAGATGAACCAGGTCTGCACTTTATTTGAAGGCCAACGAACATGGTGAAGTAATGAAGAAGTAATGTTTAGTTAACCATGATTACAACACTACAATTCAGTTTCTTTAGCCTGTCACTTTAACTACAGATTTACTTATGAAGAAGACAGGAACATCATTAATAAATCAGAAACCATGATGACTGAAATACCTTAATTAATGCATTTATTAATGTATTGTTCCTGCATAGGTCATGCATGAGATAATAATAATCCTTGTACATTACTGATAGTTTATGTAGTAATACATGCATTCATTCATGCTTTTTCATGCATGAATTCATGATAATTCATGTACCATTATTATAAAGTGTTAACCTTATTTACTTGTGCAGGTAAAAGCATGGATTGATTCTTAAGTTTGCTAGTTGGAGGCTTGCATGTGCAGGAAGCTCTAACGTTGGAAGCTTTATTGCATTCATAAAATATGCTGTCAGAAAGTAAGACCTAGAAAACAATGTAAAATGTGTGAAAATTATAATATGGATTTAACATATTCTTGCATTACAAAGGAAAAGTATTTAGCTAACTTCTGAAGTACTCATGGGTATTATTACAGTGTGTCCGATGTGGAAACACTCGATACTAATCAGCATGTAAAAATACCTGAAACTTTCAATGCTGTGATGCAGAGCTCAGCAATGTGTAGTGTCTGCTACACCGAAACCCACTTGAAACCCAGTAATGTTCTTTGAAGCTAAAGTCCCCGATTTTGTTATCAAGCCAAATAGTTCTCTCAAATCCTGAAATTTTCCCCAATTGCAATTGTGTGAAGTGGTGAGCTGTGAAGAAATTTCTGAATTTTAGGAAGTATCAGATGCTGAAACAAAATCAAGTACTCTTTATTTCAGTAGTATTTAGAGTTGTGCTGCTGTAAAGCCAGCAGTACTATTTGGAAAAGTAAAAGTTTCCAGGAAGAAAATGTTTCTTGATCTCTGATCCTTCATCCGTGTTTCCTTCACCAGTCTGTTATGTCTCATCTTCTGAGACTGATTCGTTGTGTCAGTACCTACAATATGTATTGGATGTGATTTGAGCCAAAGAAAGACTGTCATACCAGATACCTGTATCCACTGAGACTGCCTTCAACTCTCAACATACAGACAAAAGAAGCTACAAGTGTTTTTTGTAAAGCTATGATTCACCTCAAAACCTCCAGGCCCTTAACATCAGACTGGAATTGCCATCTATTTTCTGTTTGCTTTTTTTTATTCCTAATTCATTATTTACTTTCCGTAGATATATATTTTTTTAAATCTCATCTCAAGGTTCACACACATTTCAGACATATTGGTATTGTAGCAGTTCACTGAATCAGAAATATGGAGTGCTCCTCACCGCAGGGATATGGAGTGCTCCTCACCGCAGGGATAACAGCAACTAGCAAGGCCAGAAGAGACAGCCTGCTACATGCATGCAGTTCCACCATCTGTCAGCTCCGACCTGCTAAACATTGACTCACTATGACTTTTGTGTATATTTTTCAAGGTTGTGTTTTCGCGTTTGCATGAATTTGCATGAATGAAATTAAACCATCAATTATTCAGTAATTTTGTATTTAATACATTAAGGGTTCTCTATGTGTGTGTGTGTGTGTGTGTGTGTGTGTGTGTGTGTGTGTGTGTGTGTGTGTGTGTGTGTGTGTGTGATCCAGGAGGTGCATCTCTGGACCTAAAGGCCTGCCCTCAGAAACCAGCTAAATGGATCCTTGACATGACCTGGCTCAACCTTGTAGAGCTGAGCAAACTGTGGCAGTTCTCTGATATACTGGATCAGGTACAACATGCACGCACACACACACACAAAAGGTGTATGGTACCTTTCTTTAGCTGAGAGAGTTTTTACCCACAAGGACTTTTATCTATTAAGTGTGCAGATAACACTCATCTGTCATCTGTTCCTCACTACCACAGATTCAGCACTGGCCTCTAGGTGCTTATGAAATGTTTTTTTCACAGCTCTGCTTTGCACTAGTGAGCATGTCAATATCAGTCTCATCATGTTTCACTTCAGCTCTCTCTTTTATACACACACACACACATAAACATCAAGATGGACTGTCACCTGCGCACAAATACACACACTCTAATGGGTGACTGACAGCCTGGTGACTCCCATGGAGGTAAAAGCTCAGTGCTCTGTTAAATGAGCTTAGTTTGGAGAAACTTCCAGTCAATTTCCTTTGGCTGAGCATATGCGCACACATACCAATGTGTATGTGTGTGCACCTTTGTATTCCTTCACATGCACAAATACACATGAGTTTGTATAGGGAGAGGTGGCTTAACAGTTCTTTGTTTAATGAAATCGGTCTTCCCACAAGAACAAGGCGAGGACAGGATTGTGATGTCAGTACACCCAGAATAGACAGAATGAGCCCTTCTGACTCTGTCTTCACACTACAAACAAAACTGTAATACACATCACACAGATGCACCTTATTTCACACATAAAACGCACAAAGATCATATTCAAGCAACCCTTTTAGCATTGTTGTTCAAGAAGTTCATTTGGCTTAGACATTTGTGTGGAACACTCTCTTCTATCAGCAACTACTGTTAATGTGCTCTTCACTGAAGCCCTTAAATAAAGTGGAGCTGCTCAGTTTTTAATAGACAAAGACAATCAGCTCTCAGTTGTGAATGGTAAATGGACTGCATTTACAGCGCTTTTCTACTCTTAGCGACCACTCAAAGCACTTTACACACTACAGGCACCATTCACCCCATTCACACACACATTCATACACTGGTGGCAGAGGCTGCCATACAAGGTGCCACCTGCTCATCAGATAAACATTCACGCACATTCACACACAACGGGAGCAATTTGGGGTTCAGTATCTTGCCCAGGCACACTTTCACATGTAGACTGCAGGGGCGAAGGATCGAACCGCCGACCTTACTATTAGTAAACGAGCGCTCTAAAATGTTTTCCACTACATGAAAGTAAAGCAGGTGATTGCTTCACTTTCCCAAATAAATGCTCATTAAATAAGATTCACTCCATTTCATAATGACCCATAGAGCCATTTAACATCTTTATAATATAACTTTAACCTTAAGTAAAGTAGTTATAATGTTCCCTAGAAATGGGATGATGATGTAAATGTACCTAAACTGTCAGCTTTCTACTACGACCTGGTTAACACAGCTTTATTTCTGTTGGCAAAACCTGATTTATTGTCCATGCATCTGATTATACTGGGTTTCTAACAAGGTTTTAAATATGCTCATATTCATGAAAGAGACTTAAAACAGGCGATGTATAGCTGTGACATCAGTGGATAATTGAAAGGAAACATGTCCTTGTAGCAGTTTGTCCTTAAATCCAAAATAACTACCAACTTACTAAAACAGAAGCCAAAGTGAATATGTAAGGTTTCACAGCTGAACATTAGATTTGTAAAAATCCAAACAGATGAACAAAACCATGTGTGCTTTTTCCCTATAAGGCCTTTCCTCTGTCCAAATGCAAAACACTTCAGGTTGTTAAGCTGCATCACAAATAACTAATACACGCCAGGGTTAAAAAAAGTTGGACAAGGGTAAATCTGATTACTGACCAGCTACATTTCAATAGCGTTTAGTTACCAGGTTATTGTGGTCCATGCACTGTAAATGCCACCCCTGATTTCCTGCTTTAACTTAATTTCTCCCAGTAACCTGGTGTCCTGTGTGCATGTAAACACAGTGATTAGCAGGCTATGTGATGTCACAGGATATATGCATATGTGGTGCTATCGAGCATTAATATCTCTTTTTGAAAGAACATGCTGTTTACGTGGATTCAATGGAAGCTGCGTTCAAGGACCTCTGTTTTTGGTTTTTTTTGCATTTCCATAAAGGAAATTGTCAATACGGTACTGTTGTTCTGGTTATGTGTTAAAGTTTTGTTGGTTTTGGCTTGAACTTAATGTTTTGCAGCCTGTATTCCCTTGTGTAAGTTTTGAAGAAGGGACAAAAATAGTTACAATCAGTATCCAAACATGATGTACAGGTACAGAAAAGCGCAGACAGCCACATGTTCATCATTATCATTAAGCACATTAGTACAATTTGGACACTTTGTGGTGTGCATCTAGGAGAGTGCACAGTGAATTTCAATATTAAATAAAAATGTAGGATACTTTTGATCTTAGTTTTCTTCTTTCTTTTTGCTAGTGATAGATTTAATTGTGATGCTGTTTTTAATCATCAAGGTGTGTGTGTCTACATATGTTTGCCTGTAGTGTGTATTGATTGTCCAGATTTGATGTAGTGGGAAGCAATTTCATTCAACATTACATTTCTTTCAGATAAGTCGTAACGAGAAACAGTGGAAGTCATGGTTTGATAAGGAGGCCCCAGAGGAGGAGGTGGTCCCAAACTCATACGATCAGGCTCTCGACTGTTTTAGACGCCTGCTCCTAATACGCTGCTGGTGTCCAGACAGGACCATCGCACAGGTACGAAAAGTGTGTGTGTGTGTGTGTGTGTGTGTGTGTGTGTGTGTGTGTGTGTGTGTGTGTGTGTGTGCGCGCGCGTGCGTAGTTGGTTACAGAATACGAGGATCTGGTGGCCTAAAAAATTCTCTCAGCTTCATCCTAATACATTTACTTTCACTTTTCATAGTGAACAGTAATTCCCACAGTTTTTAATTCACATCATGAATTTGCAACAGTAAGATGCAGTCATACTGTAGCTTAGGTTCAAATTAATAAATTACCATCAAACAAATACAACAGAGTAGCTTAAAATGTTTGTGTTGAACTTTGCTTTTCTGCTAAACTCATTTAAATGTTTTTATGCATTCTTTTAAATCCTGTTTTATTAAATGACCTTTTTATTGTGAAGCAGTTTGAGTCTGCCTCATGTATAAAATATAAAATAATTGCCTTGCCTAAAGCAGAATATTCTTAATCAATTGATGGGTCAAGACAGGGAAATAGATGCTGGTTTACTTGTTGTATTAATTAGACTGGGGTCAATAAAGAGTAAGAGTCTAAAAATCACTTAATCTACAGTAACATCTCCCTTGGCAAAGTCTATCCTTGAAGGGAGAAGTGGAATACATTTAGTGTAACAGCTCTCTATCTCTCTCTGCTCACTGAGCCTGCATATCTACAATGGCTAATGGAAATTCACTTCTCACTGATGGGTTTTTTGGGCCACTGCAAACAAGCCTGGAGTGGAATTTATTTAGTTGCACTTACAAACAGTCTAGCAGTTATCCTTGTTTGACCTCCAGCAGCAACCTTTACTGTTTACTAAAAAGAGTAAGCCAGTAAAAAAAAAAAAAAAATACTTTGAACTAGTCACTCAGTTTTAACATGTCTTTCTTCTTTGCCTCGTTACTTTCCCTTTCTCCTCTAGGCCCGAAAATACATAATGGACGCAATGGGGGAGAAGTACACTGAAGGGGTGATTCTTGACTTGGAGAAGACGTGGGAGGAATCGGACCCGAGAACACCTCTCATCTGCTTCCTGTCAATGGGCTCAGATCCAACCGACTCCATCATTGCACTGGGGAAGAGGCTAAAGATTGAGACCCGATATGTCTCCATGGGACAAGGACAAGAAGTCCATGCCCGCAAACTTCTACAGCAGACCATGGCTAATGTGAGTCAGTAGTGTGAGCTTTACTGCTATTTTTGCATCACTCGATGTAGCAGTATAACAATTGTTTCTGACTAGACAGCAAGGTGCTCTGTCTCTGAAAAATGTGTTTCTTAAAGGTCTTTAAGCTCTTTGATTCCTTACAGACAGACCAACCTTTTTCAGAGTTAGTTCAAAAAGACCTTTATATATATTTTTTTTATCTCGACTACATCATCACTTTGTAGTCCTTGATATAGATGATAACCATTACTGTCATTATTTGTCCTCAGGGTGGCTGGGCCTTACTCCAGAACTGCCACCTGGGTCTGGACTTCATGGACGAGCTAATGGACACGGTGACAGAGACAGACTTTGTCCACGACAGCTTCCGTCTTTGGATGACCACAGAGGTCCACAGACACTTCCCCATCACCCTTCTGCAGATGTCAATCAAGTTCACCAACGAACCACCACAGGGCCTCAAGGCGGGGCTTAAGAGGACCTATGGAGGTGGGGCCAGTTTGGTTTAGTTCAGCTTGAAGAAAAACATAATTCATCAGAGGTCCAGAATTTTAATCTTTTTTTTTTAGGGGAAAAAGGAGAAGGGGGGGGGGGTTAAAAAAAAAAGGCAGGTTTTTTTTTTTTTTTTGGGGGGGGGGGGGGGGGGGCAGCATCCTGCCCTGAATCAATACAGTGGTCCAGCCTGAACATTTTGTTAGGCATAAATATGGTGGAAATAAAGTAAAATGTCAACATATTGATCCTTAGTTTATCATTACAGGGGGATCAGACTTGTGTGTCTGTGTGAGTGAGATAGAGGAAGTAACACAATAATGAGAATTTAGAAGAAGGTGTCTTATTATTCTTGATGTGTACATGTGTGGATGTGCACACATGCACATACTCCTTATGACCTTCAATAAGTCACATAATCAATTAAATACATTTTTATGCTGCTGCTGCCTAATTCATGTATTGTACACCCAAGTACCAAAAGCCTGTAAAGTTTGTGATTTTTTTTTTTTTTTAAACAAGCTGAAACACGTGGTTTATGTTTTTATTTAAGAGGATAAAAGGACAATATTTAATATATATAAACTAGCTATGTGCCTGGCTCATATGGAAAAGTAATATGTAACTGCACTTAAAACTTGCATTTCTTCATTAAATTAGGAGAAATCGTACTTGTTGTGGAAAGTGTATTTAGAATTTTAAACTAAATTTTTAGGGCGTGCAGATTTTCCCTATATTCCTTCAAACCTTTACATGTTACAACTCCCAACTTTCTAAATAGATTTAGAAATCACCTGGATTTAGGAGAACATTTAAATGATAATTGCTGCTGGTATTTTCTATTAATTATTTTGTAGATTAAACGTGGGGATTTCAGCTGCCGTTTTTCAGCTGGAGTTATAAATCACTTCTTCACACGGTTATCCTCCTGAGGATGGCAAGATTTCCCAAACCTTATTAGAGCGCTGGAAAGCCCTTTGAGACGGTCAGATTTCCAAAACAGAGAATAGGCAACCTGCATTATGCTAAGATAAAAGTGTGCCTACAATACAGTAAGTGTGTCATATATGAATTTTTGGAAGTTGCTCCATCTTAAAACGATTAAACCAATTTGATAAAAGTGATTCACAAATATGTATGCAAATATATAAATCAGAGATCTTCAACAGGGGGTCCGGGACCGCTAGGGGGTCCTCAGAGTTACTGCAGGGGGGCCTGCCAAATGATGGTATAATGTATAATAATTTGCATAATGTTAAGTCAAAAATGTAAATGTCAACATGAATCCAACATATTATTAGCAAATATAAATTGGCCTATTTGTGGAAAAAACCCTAATGATGATAGGCTTACTGGCCTATAGGTACTCTCTAAGGTAGCCATCCGCAGATAGTTAATCCTAAGGATTCATTGTGCCATATGTATCCTTAACATTAAAACATGATTTATAAAATCATGCCAACAATTAATATTTTATAAGCTTAGTATTCAATGTACTAAAAGGGTATATAAGAAGGCTTTAGGCCACCCACACATTATTGTAGGCCCAGTTTAATATGCAACTTCATTTTATACAATATCTGTAGCAGGGGGCCCATGATCCGTCTCTCTCAGTTAAGGGGTCCTTGGCTTAAAAAACGTTGAAGACCTCTGATGTAAATAACGTGTTCCTTCAGACCAAACATCAGTTTAAAGCTATTTTTCAGAGGAATCGGCACCAGTTTTTGTTCCTAATGTATTGATGCCTTCCAAGTCTGCTATAGTAGAAGTACTGTAACAAACTTTCCATAGCTGGAAGGCTTTGGATTGTAGATCCAAATGTTGACCTCAAAAGCTGATAGAACCACAATCATTATGTGTTGCTTTCGCTCTCCTGTTGAAGAGGGCTGCTCATGTGTTCATCCATATATCCCTCACCAGGTATAAACCAGGACCTTCTGGATGTCAGTAACATGGTGCAGTGGAAGCCAATGCTGTATGGAGTAGCATTTCTCCACAGCACAGTACAGGAGAGGAGGAAGTATGGGCCTCTGGGATGGAACATCCCCTACGAGTTCAACCAGGCCGACTTCAATGCCACAGTCCAGTTTGTTCAAAACCACCTTGATGACATAGATATAAAAAAGGTAGGAGATGACTCTCCTCAAGTGCTAAGCAAACTACAGCGTACACCTCTACATGAACAAACCCATATTTAACCGCTACCAACAACAGTAAGATTCCGTACAAATAGTTCTGAGTGCAAACCTTCAGAGCGATGATGATTTAAAATGTTGTGTATTTGAGAAGCTTGTAAAGTAATTGTATTTGTTTCAAAACTGTCAAATGGAAAATGTCGCTCTTTGCCCATTTCTACAGCTGGAGTGAACAAAATAGCCTTACCCTTATCTTTACAGGTTCTGTCATTCAAAAAAGTAAACTCTTCTCTAAAGAGTCAGAAATGTTTTATTAGCAGAAAAGTGTCACATCCAACTTTCATGAACATGCAAAACAGAAATAATAACCACACTGTTAAAGCTGTGCATAACATGACCTTCTCCATGGTATTTCCAGTCTCCTCACAATACACTGCACAATCAAATTACACATTTATCAACTCTTTGCCTATTCAACAACTGTAACCATTTCATGAATTGTATTTGCCGTCATCTTATATTCACTTTTTAATACCTCTTCAGGGTGTTTCATGGACCACAGTGCGGTACATGATCGGAGAGATTCAATATGGTGGCCGTGTGACTGATGACTATGACAAGCGCCTCCTCAACACCTTTGCCAAGGTGTGGTTCAGTGAGGACATGTTTGGCCCTGCCTTCTACTTCTACAGAGGCTACAGCATCCCGAAATGCTCCAGCGTTGACCAGTATCTGACATACATTCAGGTGAGGCACACTGAGATGGAGGATGGTTAACTGTTCACACTTTACCACTGTATCTGGATTCTACAAATAATAGAAAAAAACTTAAAGGCATCTGTATGACTGGACACGTTGCTGTAAAATGTCACTGTCAGTTTCTGATAAGGGACGCTGTCTTGAGGATTTCATGTTTGTTTGCACATTCGTACCCTATCTTTCTACCTTTTTGTAAAAAATTCTGCATGTGTCATGTTGCCGTTTGAGTTTTTTTCTATGCTGTCAGCTTTTAGTGATATCATAAACAGTGAAAAGAGCAACATTGAAGACAGGATGCTGACACACTGCACTCTTGTCACATCCAGATATAGGCTGCCATGCGGGATGTTTAGATCAAATGCAAGCATGCTCATTTAATTACAGATTATGTCTGATTTATTTATGTGCTTTTGTGCTTATCTGGTGTGTGTGTGTGTGTGTGTGTGTGTGTGTGTGTGTGTGTGTGTGTGTGTGTGTGTGTGTGTGTGTGTGTGTGTGTGTGTGTGTGTGTGTGTGTGTGTGTGTGTGCACTCTGTGTGTGTGTGTGTGTGCACTCTGTGTGTGTATGTCTGGGGGCAGTTCCTGGGCTAGTTTCATTAAAGCTAGTTTCATTATGATGGATGTTCAGGGCTGCCAGGCTCAGCAAGCTTATTCACCACCTCTCAAATAGAGAATAACAAACACAGCCTTTGGAGAACACACACACTCACATGAGTAAATGCACACAGGCACAACATTCAAACACAAACATACAGTGTACACACGTTTAGAGTGTATCTGTATAGACAAAATACATAACAGAGTGTCCTTGTGTGTGTCCACACTTTTGTATATTTAAATTAAATTCAGACAGACAGGAACTAAGCTCAAATTCCTTGAGAGAAAATAAATTACCACAGCGAGGGACAAAGGCTTTTCTTTACACCACCCAGGGAATCTCTCTTCATCACCTCCCATTGTTCTCTGTGTATTAGCCAGACTCTCTTCTGATGTTTGACTGTATTTGATTTGAGTGATGGAATTTTTGAAAGATAGACAAGCTGGTGACGACATACATCACGAGGATCTTTATTTCCCCAACGCAAACTCTGAGCTGTTCCAAGGAGAAACTGTCTTTGTGAAAACATGCTAACATGCACGGATGATCCTCTTGCTGTGTGCTAATTGCAGTTTCACGCCATTACACCATTCTTGAAAGAGAGCCATATAGAGGTTTTCCTAAAATAAAACAAAGCTTACAAAATAGTGGATCTGTCTTTGGTTTTGAGTGGCTTTGTTTACATGACATTGTTGCTCATAATGAAGCTTTGTGCAGCCATTACAAAGTACAAAGATTGTTTTGCAGTTTTAAGGAATCTCATTAGTCACACTGCAGTATCAGATGGTTCATTTTTCTGTCGTCATTGAGAGAGACATTACTGCAAGATGTCTTTAAACCAATTAAAGCAACCCTGCCTTTGCTTTGACATCAGCTCACTTCTTGAGTCACTTTTAAAATTCAAATATCCTAAAGAAACTTTGGCCCTGGTTTTACCAGACCCAGATTTGACCCCAATTAAAATGTCCTCAGTGGCAGCTGTAAAACCCTTATTAGGTCAGCAGTATAACTATATAGTATATGGTGAGCCAGTTTGCTTTGTTTTTATGTTTCTTCTGTGGATTTCTTTAAGCGACCTGACCTTGTCAAGAAATAATGAACTATGATATACTTCCACATTGTTAAATTATGTATCCTATGAGACCGGCTGGAAATTGGTATTAACTGCTACAGAGTCACTGAACGTCTCTCCTCAGTAGGGAAACACTTATTGTCAAGTTGTTTCCTGCTTTAGTAAACATTATTAATTATCATTTAAGTGTTTGTTAGCAGTAAAATAACAGTGACCAAAACTGCAGTGCAGAGGGAATTCTTATTATTAAAACCAAGTTAAAAAAGAGGTAACCAACCCTCAATAAGATGCCTGTGTTCTCAATAAGAACAAGAAAAAAGCAGCACATAAAAATCTATTCACATTGTCGGAGACTGTTTCACCCATAAGTTTAAGTGGAAGGTGATAAGCTGCTCCATGGGGGCACTAGGGTACCCTCACAGCACTCGTGAGAGTAAAGCGAATGCATCTCGGCTATTTCTTTCTGAAAATATTTTCACTAATTCTCTGAGAGCCGATGTGACCTCTAGTTCAATAAGAGTTGTGGTTTCTCTTTTCCAGTGCCTGCCAGCATATGACACTCCAGAGGTGTTCGGCCTCCACCCGAACGCAGACATAACCTACCAGAGCAAGCTGGCCAAGGACGTACTGGACACCATCCTCAGCATTCAGCCTAAAGATAGCTCATCAGGCAGAGGGGAAACCAGAGAGGCTGTGGTGTCCAGGCTGGCTGACGACATGCTGGAGAAACTGCCTCCTGACTACGTACCTTTTGAAGTAAGCCTGTGTGAATGCACTGATGTGTGGGTGCATGAGTGCACCATGAACAGCCTGTGGTGAGTATTTGAGGTGAGTGAAGTAACATGTTCCCACATTCACATTGGTGTGTTACTGTCAGAGAGGTGGGATGTGTGTTGGTGCGGTGATGGAAGGTTGTGTTTGAGACAGTGATAGACAGAGAAAAGAAGACTAGAAATAGCTGAATTTTGCACACTTTGTTTTATTTGGGGTTTTCTCTCCTTTTGTCAATTAAGAGAAAATGAGGTAAGACTGACTTTTCTAAGGTGAGGTGCAAAGCTCGTCATGGAAAACATGTCACTGCATGCCACACCGCGTCTACCACTTTCGCTTCTATCTATCTGCCGTCTGTCTCTCTGTTTAAAGCCCCAACTAAATTATTTTAAAATGCCCAAACGAATGGCGAGAAATACAGAAATGTAAACATAAAAATAAGACAAATCTATCATGGTATGCATTTTAAAAGAAACAACAATTAATTAATATAATCCATCGGTCCTGTTCTTTTCCGTTCCTTACAAATGTAGTGACTATAGAAACCTCCTTTGCTCAGTTTGCACCTGAAGCATGTGAACGGTTTGTATTATGCGGATAAGGAGAAAAGCTTATGCAACATTTAACTTTTATTTTAAGAAGCTTGTTTGTAGAGTGGGGGTAAACAGAATAGTAGTGATTCCAGGTACATTTTCCGCTTGTGAGCATTGTGAGTTTTGTTTCTATCGATGTAGCAAAGCCTGCGTGTGATCATGCATTTTCACTCCATGCATTCTATACAACCTTAAGGAGATTCATTTAAGTTCCATCTTTTTAAGGGGCTATATGTAACTTTCAGTTTGTGTTGATTCTAGCGGCCGCTTTGGACAAACGTGGTAGTGTTTTTACCACACCTGCTGTTGCAAAGGCCTTTTCTTTACGGTGCTGTATTACAGAGTTAGCGCTGAATGTTTTGCTCTGACAGAAAATCATTCATTACAATAAAAGAATAAGTTACAGATGCATTGTTGCATTTCAAGCGTTGCATACGGTAACATAGCCTACTTTGGATGGATCATGAGCTAAACCGGCTATCACTGTCACTGTGTCACGAGCCATAGCATTAAGAGATTGCTGTAGCAACCACCGTAATAATAACTTCGATTTATATTGCGCTTTTCATGAAACCCACGGACGCTTTACACAAGTAACGTTACAGTGGGACAAGGGGAAAGAAAAAAGTAAGCCAACACAAACACAGAGTAAAAGGAATAAAACGTCCGCACTAAATGGAAGGGGGACATCATTTAATGTCGGCTACTGACATACAACCACATTGTAAAGTTATTTTATGAACGAAATAGACATATTACATACCTGAGGCCTTGCCTTTTGTCTTTCACTTTCCCTTTTAGCTATTAGTTCTTTGTTTAATTTTCCTTCTTTTCTGTGATGGTCCTGCCCCAGTATTAGCCATAACTACAGCAGATAACTTAAGTAAAATAACATTAAAATACAATTAGGACTATATAAAGAAATCTCCTGTTTCCTATTACCTGGCTCAAAAGGCTGGATACGCCTACACAGGCTTTCCGGTGTTACAAAGAAATCTGTGACTATGTTACTGTAGCGCCGTCTACCTGCCGCAAATCATTCTGTGACTGCGCTGGGCAGAGGCCTTACTAAAAACTATATAAAAATGGCGTTCTTTTCACTGTTACTCATTTGGTGTTACAGGTCATTTAAGATTTAAGAGATTGTATGAAAAATGACAGCGCTTCATAAAAATGAAAAAGTTACATATAGTCACTTTAATTTAAACGTAACCAGGTGAGAGAACGCCTCCAGAAGATGGGTCCATTCCAGCCAATGAACATCTTCCTGCGTCAGGAGATCGATCGAATGCAGAGGGTGATAGTTCTGGTCCGAAACACCCTGACTGACCTCAAGTTGGCTATCGATGGAACCATCATCATGAGCGAGAATCTGCGGGACGCCCTGGATTGCATGTACGATGCACGCATTCCTTCCCGCTGGAAAAAGGTTTGTTTGAGAGAATTGCCTTGAATTATACATATGCGAACCTACTGTGCCCTGAACCTGATAGCAATTCTCTTTTTCTCACACTGGATACATTTGCAATTCTTTTGTAGACTTAACATTCTTTTGCCACCACAAGAAAACCAGATCACGCTCCTCATTTCCTGTCTAGCCCTTCCAGTAGCACCTGCACTGACCAATTTTGTCATTTTGTTAGCTTTTTAGATGGCCATTTTAACTTTTTCTGCTTCACAAACAGCAAATGAGGCATCCAAATAGAAACAGTCATCTTTTAATTCTACTAAAAGATATAAATGCCCTTTTCCTTTGTATTACTGTGCAAGTACAAAGTATAATTTCTTATTGTTGTCCTAAAGTAAATCAAAGCTTTCCTTGTTTCTAAGAACATCAGATTTGTACCTCATCATTACTCAACCTCTACTTTCTCTTTATCCCACACTGATGCTCCTTACCTTTTATTTGTACCTGTTTTAGTTGTATTTTATTTTAAAACTATCTACAGCACACACATCTATTTCATTGATTAATGAAAGTGACTCTTACTTCAATATTAATATTGAGAGGAAAGCAAGAGAAAACGAAAGTATGACTTGGCATGACTTTTCCTTTATCTTATATAGGAATAATTCTGTTGGCATTCAAGTTGCGCTCTCACAAACATTACATCATTAGAATAATTTAGACTGAATGGCTTCCTGGCTTGAATTCAGATTTTTTGGCACTTCTTTTGCTCCATTTGTCTCAACTTGACTGTGTTTTGTTGTTTTGTTACATTTTAATCTTTTTATTTTTTCATTCTATCATTCTGAATTCTTTTTTTTTCTGGCCACACAGTGATTCACAATCCATTTCATGTCTCCCTGTTGTCTTCTCCTCTGATCCGTCTGGACGACAGTTTTCTGTGTTTCATTGTAACGTTTTGATTCATTTGTCTTTGTTTTTCAGGCTTCATGGGCCTCCAGCACCCTGGGGTTCTGGTTCACAGAGTTACTTGAGCGGAACCGGCAGTTCCAGGCTTGGATCTTTGAAGGGCGGCCCAACTGCTTCTGGATGACAGGCTTGTTCAACCCGCAGGGCTTCCTGACAGCCATGAGACAGGTACACACACGGCATCACGGCTACCTAATCTATGTAGCCACCGCTGGGGAGGAGAACAGATGGCACGCTGAGGGAGAAGCAGTCACACGGCCACATTCTCCCTCGCACCTTTTGTTTTCTAATAAATTACAATTTATATTAATATGGGGGGAAGTGAATACTACAGAGGGATGTAATCTGAATGTTTAACCCTACTTAATCCAGATTTAAAGTCATGCCCCTGTTCATTTATCTATATTATTATTATACATTGTTTTAAAATCCAGAAATGTATCTAGATTAGGCTTTATGAATAAATTGACAAGATTTCTATTGAACTTTTTTTTAGTGAGCGATATGCATTTTAGAGCGTGCACTCTGTAGTTAACAATGTATGTTACAATATGTTATACTGTATTTTTCTTTTAACTTGAGGCTCAGCTCGCTCTTTTGCATTTCTTTGCATTTTCTCCCACATTTCTTCATCTCTTCATTGTCTTTGTAATGGAAGCATTTTCTGAGCCCTCTATTTCACACAGGAGTGTGTCAATTATTTCAGTATTTGTTAATGCCTTTCAGTTAAAAGTAAATATATCTTTTGCCATCTATTAAGGCCTCCACCAGGCAGGTAATCTAACTTTTATTCCTGTTAGTCTTTTAGTTTGTCAGCAGTATATCTCCTTTAAACCTTTAACAGATTCCCAAGGTGATCCAGATAGAGACCTGAGGTATGAGGAATGTTTTCAGGGCAGACAAATTAATTGACTTTGAAATTTAAGTAGTAGTAGGAATTGGCAACAATTTAGCATTGGTGTCAGGTTTGCACATCAGACTGCCTTATAGTTATTTTTTATCCCCTCGGTGGAAAAATCTCAGTTGCTTGCTCAGAGACAGAGAAACTAGGCTTGTTTGAGATGAGCTGCGCCTCGCCTGTAAAGGACAGGAGCAGGTGGCAGCAGCCGGGGGCGGTGACAAAAAGCTGCGGTCAAGTCAGACAGTTTCCAGCCGTTTCAAGCAGCCTTTAGTCTGAACAGGAAGTCACAGAAACATCCTGTTAGGTCCGATTCCGATTTATTAAAATGTTATCAGACCCATACATCAGTTTGTACACAGTCTGCAGTTGTTTTTTATGACAGAGTAACTTTGTGAAATGCTCTACAGGCAATCTGTGGCTGATTTAAATGTACAACAGACTGTACAGTATATTATCTGTAATCTCTACGTAGGTCTAATGTCTCTGAATTCTAAACCTCACCATAGGCCACACAACATGTGATCTGTTAACAGAATAAACCTTTAAATCAGACAAATATCAATTAAAATCTCTCCAATTCAAAAACAATAAAAAGTTTATATAAAACATATTTTTGAGTCATTTCTGAACCAATGGGCTCTTCGATCAGCTGAGAGCCAGGTGTTTCCCATCATGCCCTGGGTCTTGCAGTCGGTGGAGAGCAACTGCAGCGCCTGGCTCTAAACTCTGTGGCCGCCTTGATCTCGTGAGGTTATCGTTGCCCACGTGGGCATGACGTCAGAGCAAGCCGGACACAAATCTAACAGGCATGCATTGGACGGCGATGATCAGTGGTCGATTCTGCACAGGCCTGGCTCATCTCGAACAAGCCTAATATTTTGGATGCCTCAAATTCCTGACTTTTTCGGTCTGTCCTTGCCATTGATTGTCCGTCCCTATCTGTTTAATTTTGCCCAGTAAGGGTTTTGTCTGTTTTGTTTTTCCTCTTTCAAAATGCACTCTGCACTTGCTGTTTTTGAGTGGTACGGGATTTATTTACTTTCTGTTGGCACAGCATCTGACACACCACCACCATCGATGGAGTGCACTTCGCTGCCCTGCACAGTGCTTCTTTATTGTACCTCTATTACAGCCCTGTCCTCAGAATTGATTTTTTGTGAGGAAACACTTGCCAAATGTCAGCTCTGTCATTCACTACACTGCCTTGTTATAGTGCCCATATCACTGCCTGAATGTGTGGATTTGTCCCTGCACTTGTAGGAGATCACTCGGGCCAACAAGGGCTGGGCCCTGGACCGCATGGTGCTGTGCAACGAAGTGACCAGGTGGATGAAGGAGGACATCACCCAGCCCCCCGCAGAGGGAGTGTATGTCTATGGCCTCTACCTGGAGGGAGCTGGCTGGGATCGCCGCAGCTGCAAACTAATCGACTCCAAACCCAAAGTCCTCTTCGAGATGATGCCTGTGATCAGGATGTACGCCGATAATAATGGTGAGATTGATTACCTGAGAACATTAGATGGCGGGAAGCTTCCTGAGATTAAAAAGTGTATTTAAATGCGTCTGAATTGAAAACTCTAATCTGATGAGGCAAAAACTTCTTTCTTTACAGGATCAATCTTTCTAGTCTTTGTCAGTCTCAGTCTATCACTCTTCTCTCCTCAACATTTGCATCCCACACAGTCATTCAGAATGGATGGATGTAACATTTAAATGTCAAGCAGACTAAGTGCTATTTATTTTGTCTGGGAATAGATTACCAGCCGCATGAAGCACAGTGTTTGTTCTGGATAAAACCAGACTAAAATCAGGCAGGCAGTAGAGAGACGGGGCCCCAGTGGACGCCTGCAAGCCAGGCTGCCTGGGAAATGAATTCATGATCCAAAGATAAACGTAATGTGGTCTGTTTACACCTTGTCCCCTCCCAGCTTTTCCCACAAGTAGGCTGCCTGATGTGTGTGTGTGTGCGTGCGTGCCAGAGAAAAGGAGACTAGTGAGAAATATTTATGTAGACAAGTGGTTGCAAGAACATCGTGTGACATGCAGAGTGTCTTGAAAACTCCTCTACTTAATTGTGAACCCCTTCAAAGAGATGACATACATCTCTGAAGACTGACTGGACAAGGGCTGTTTGTTTGCTTGTGAAACAGTGGACAACCACTAACCAGCTACAGTTACCAAGCTGACTGCCTAAAAACCAAAGAACAATAAAGTGGTACTGTGGAGTAGTGGGAAATAGGGCTTTGACTTTTTGCCCAAAAATCATATTCAAAGTTTGTTTATTAATATTTGAATACATTCAAATACTTATTAATAATATTTTGACCATTAAATGCCTTCAGTAAGACCTATATTGGTATTAGTTGTGTTCTGTCCACCAGAGGGCAGTGTATCAGTCAATCTCAATAGGCAGGCAATGGTGTTTTCAGAAGAAAAACACACTGCCGCGACAGACCCTGGATTAAACTCAAACTGTACGCTTTCGACAGGAAGTTCAGAGCTTTCACCGTAGCCTACATAAGTGGTCTAATGTTTATACTTGTGCGCTGGTGTGTGCATCGAGCCGGTGTGTGAGTGTGTGTGTCTGAGAGAGCGAGTGTGAGTGAGAGAGTGACGGCGATTACCGGTAGCTTCAGAGTGAGTAGCGACTCTAGAGTCATGGTGCTTTCTGACCACGGTGGGAAATCTGTTGTAGGAAAACTTAACCCTCTCCTTGATTTCACGTTGTTTATGGAGAAGGAGAACCAGGAAATTAGTCGGGGGGAAATGCAACACTACCAAGCCACGGGCCGCGGGACGTGCATCGCTGCGCCGTGTGGCCCTAGTGGGAAATAACCACATGTTCTGCTGATCAGATTTTTGCCTGATTTGAGCCGACTGACTTTATAAAAACAGATGTTTTGTTGAACACAACTGGTTGTCCCCATGGTATCTCCTCACAGATTTAAATATCTCATTGACTTGAAATACCTCTAGGTATGATGTTTAATCATGAATTTAAGAGATTATTTTGCCAGCTGTTGATCTGTTTTCTATCACTTCTAATAAAAAAACATTTGTTTCTGTTTTTGATTTTCTTCTTCAGAAGTGTGTATCAAGTGACGCTTATTTGTTTTTCTTTGTTGCAGGTGTGAAGGATTCCCGCCTCTACTCCTGTCCAGTCTATAAGAAGCCAGTTAGGACCGACATGAATTACATCGCAGCTGTAGATCTGAAGACTTCACTTCCTCCAGAGCACTGGATCCTACGGGCTGTGGCACTCCTCTGTGACGTCAAATGAGGCCTCATGTTAAGAAACACTGAAACACATCTTGTAGGAGGTTAGACATTATTAACTTCCCATCAGTCACATGCCCAATGTCCTAGAGTCTGCAGGATAAACAGCTGTTATCATGGCTACCACTATGTTTTTTTTTAGATTCAGCAATCTACTTACTTGTTTTTCTTCCACCAAGTGGGAGATTGTCACATGTGGGGCACCAGTGGTAAAACAAGCACTTCCTGATAATGGGAAAAAGCCTGTTGAAACATCAGTCACTCCTGTCTTGTTAATATGCTGGGAGCTATTCATTTTGAAAGAAGCTGGCATGCAAATAATACCACTCAGTAGAACTGAAATACATAGAAATTTTAATTAAGTTTTTAGAAAAAACAATGGCATCATCAAAACAACAAAATACTTTTTCTGTAGTATTTTGTTTTGTTACAAAACCACCATACCATATGCACTCTAAAAGCTACACTGTTCACACATCAGGCTCGGGTTTCCCAAATTAAAAGCATCACACTAAAATCATCTTCATCCCTTAGTCGTCCTGTAGTGTTACTCTAACCTGATTTATAAATCTGTAAGGCTCAGATCTGATCCCAGCAGCCTTGTCTGATCAGCTACAAACAGGCATCTGACCTATGCCATAAAGACTTTAAAATATTTAAGTGTTGTGTAAACAGTCAATGAAGACAACTTGATTAAAGTGTATAGACAGTTTTGGGAAACTTGGCCCAGCATGAATATCACAATATATTCATAGATTTCTTTTTTTTTTTAATGCTTTTCCTTTTATGGACCACCTGTAAAATACATCCAAGACTTCGTGCTCCTAACAAGGTTTATGGAGTTATGTACACATATGTGTGTAATGCAGTTTTCCCTTTTTGCCTTGCATGGCATTTGCCATTTGCTTTCATTTTAACATCAGATCTTCCATCTGTGGCCTTTTTAATCACTTTATACAAAAAAGAAATTGGTTTGAGTTGGGGTCATGCAAATCTTTAATATTCACTCTGAAATTCTTGTCTTTTTGGATGCACTTCAAGAGGCCTTGATGTGAAAATTGTAGCCACGTTCTTTATTTCTCTTCTTTTTGTTTGTCCAAAATGTAGCATGTCCTTTAAGTGAACGGATTATAGATTCTGTTTTTGATGCGACTGCCACAAGCCTCCTACCCTGGAAATCCAGAGTTCTCGCAAGAGGACAATTTGAATTTGCTCAGCGAGTCACTCTGGCATTGAGTAATGATGCTCATTAACTATGCCCCTGTAGCCGAGCTGCACCAATCACATCGGTGTATCTGATATAGGCGGGCCAGAAATGAGCTAAACAGATGACGACAGTTTAATCTACCAGTTAGCTCCGCTGGTAGCTAAGCGTATGGGGCTCTGGATACGTCACCCCATGTATTGTTGTGATTGGTCGTAGTGTTATCCAATTGCGTGCAGTGACATTTTCAAATGCATGCTTGGTGCCGCCCCTCGAGTTGGGCCATTTTCATTACTCAATGCCAGACCCTTAATCTTTTGGATATGGGTCTGGATTTCCAGGCTGCTTACCAGAACTGAGTCAGAATATTAATTTAGACCATTTCAGATGCTTCTCTCTGACTGAACTTGTACACACTAGATCTGACTGGCTTGTACCACTGTGGCTTTTCTTGATCTATATCTCCAATATATTTCAGGGGTTATTGCCTAATTGCTGTACATGCTACACTTACATACTGTACAGTAAGTGACTAAATGTATACTACAGCTGTGGAAAAGGTAACTTGCAAATATTAAAATCAGATTTATATCCTCCTTGCAGCACAGACCTGATTCATTTTTGTTACAACAGCATTGAGAAGATCAAATCTTCGTCTGTAATGAACATCTGTTCTTGTCTGTGTAAAATCCAGCATAGTCTGAACCAGTCTTACGGCATTACATTCCCTTGGGACAGTGAGCGGGTCATCTCTGTGTGCACAAAGTAGGTTTGGAGCTCTCCTTTGCCCTTGACGTTGATAATGCCTCTACAAGAGCACATGTAGCCCAGGGTCACAAGGATGCGACTCGTCTCCTCCGTCACCTACAGGGAGAACCAGATGGGTAACGTCCATTTGGCTTATCTTACACACAAGTGCACTAAATTCCTGCAGGCAAACATTTTCAGCTCTCCAAAGGAATACATTTCTTTATTATGCTCTGCATCACCAGACAAAATCTGAATTTAAGTTGGATATAAAATGTTGTCTAAACTTAAACCTTTAGGTTAATTTCATACCAGATTGGGAAAGAAATGCACATTTTAAGTTTTGAGCTGCAATTAACAGGTGCCTCCCATCACACATGTGAAATATCTGTACTACCTTGGAATAACTCAACATTTCTTATTGTTGCCTCTGAACATCTTAAAATATCAACAGACAATCTATGAATGCAATTGAAAGCACTGCAGTTGTGCTGCACTGCACAGCAGATGGCTCTATCAAATGTGTGCAGGCTGTGAAGTGTAATACAGCTCTCTCAAGACTGAGTGATTCCCACAGCCACATGCCATGCAGGTGAAAAACCATTATATATTATCAGTGCCCAGCATGGTGAAAATTAAGATTTGAAGATGGCACATGATGTTGAAATGATGTGATCTCCTCGCTGCCATAAACAGCACAAGCAAGGAAGGAAAAAAAAGCAAGGAAAAAAAGTTGTATCTTTAAAAAATCTGTACTGACATTTGAAATGTCTATATGAAAATGGAGCAGTGCTGCTGCTTTTAAAGAAACCATCAACTTCAAACAGAGTTTGATGTTTGACAGATACAGAGACTTCTCAAACTGGTATGTTCTTGAATGCATTACAGAAAATGGTCAGGGCTGGTCATGGGCATGGACCCATGAAAAATAACTAGTGTTAATACTCGCCAACTTTCCTGCCCTGTCTGTGGCACTCGGCCCCAAGTCCATTCATTACTTCTGAAGATGTCAATCTTTAGAAATTAGAACTGCAGTTTTAAGCAAATATTATTCATTGGCACTATTGTTGGGAACTATTTTTAGCTGTGGATTAATACACGAGTGAGTGTATACAGCAGCAGGACAGTGTATGTAAGATAGAGTACAAAAGGAAAAAGCCCAATTGTAATAAACATGTCACCCAGTGCAATGGTGTGGTGTGTATTAAATCATTTTATTCAATAAACTTGTATTTGTATTTTTACAGGTTATTCTTGTGATTTATATATGCAATATGTGTGTTATTCCAATTATTTAGACGTTACGATGACAAATGTAGCAGTTACGCATAATCAAATACAAAAACATGGTAGAATAAGCAGTGCTTTTACTGTCCATTCATTGCGTACAACAAGCGAAAAACCCATGTTGCGCATGCGCACTTCGATCCTGTATTCTTCAACCTTGACGGAAAAAAGCACAATTCTGCTGTGCCTTTGCACGTAAATAGGTTATGCCAGAAATCTCTCTGTTACATGTCAAACATGGGCCAATTAAAATCGAGATATTACTGGACAGTTGCGCAGCTAACGTCATTACACAAGCTACATCGTAAGCGTAATCCCGGCGAAATTCAAAGTCAAAATGACAGCAGCGGTGTCCGCCGATATCATAGAGTTGAGGAATTTCTCCAAGCTCGATTTTAATTCAAAAAAGGAGTTAATAGCAAGATGGAGGTCTACGCCAGCCTTCGATGGACTATTGCAGCAAAAGGGACAAAAAAATTGTCCAATCGTTTCAAACAGACTGGTATGGAAGAAGAAATTGGCTATGTGGCTGTGCTAACAGTCAGCGGCTGTACTGCTATGCCTGCCGGCTTTTTTCAATGAGTCAGACTGTTTGGACTTCAACGGGATACTGTGATTTGAACAACCTGCCCGCAGCTTTAACCAAGCATGAATAGTCGTATCCAGCGTCAAATTACGCTGAAAACCTTAAGTAAATCTTGGATCGATCTTGCACTTGACGAGCAAAAGAGGCTGAATATAACCTACTATAATGAAAAGGTAAAGGAAAACAGAGGTATTGAAGGATCTGATAAATGTGACCTGCTTCCTTGCAAAGCAAGAGCTTGCTTTTCGTGGCAATGATGAAAGCACTAGCTCTAGCAATTATATTGAGTTGCTGGATGTGCTAGCTGAGAAAGACGAGAGGTTGGCTAGACTTCTACGTACATCTACTGTATTTTCTGGAACCTCAAACAATTCAAAATGATCTGATCGACTCAGTGGCAGACGAGCTCCTCGCTGACATCAGAAGTGACATAAATGCGGCCCCCTTTATTGCTGTGGAAGTGGACTGATGTGACAAATAAAGCCCAAATATCTGTTGTGGAAGAAGCCTTTCTTGGCTTTGATGATGTCAGCAACGACCGGAGAGCAGCAGCTATTTCGTAGTACGTATTGGGCACATTAGAGAAATACAACTGCTGCGATAAACTGGTTGTGCAGACATATGATGGAGCCTCTTGTCATGGCCTCATAGCTAAATGGGGTGCAGGCAAAAGTTAAAGAGAAGGTGCCTGAAGCTATATTCACGCATTGCTATGCACACAAGTTGAATCTGGTTCTAGCTCAGTCCGCGAAATGCATCCCCGAGTGCAGAACCTTTTTCAAGACAGCTGAGGGACTTTCTCCTTTTTTTAGCAAATCATCCAAACGCACCCATCTCCTAGATGAGACTGTCAAACGCATCCCCAGAGCAGCAGAAACCAGGTGGAGCTCCAATTCAAGGCTGGTCCAAATTACTTTATTTCACCTTCCAGATCCACTTGCCATGTTTAAAGTAATCGGCGACAATCCCGACAACTGGGACGATGAAACACTGGCAATGGCTGCTAGCTTTGAGTTGTGGCTTTCAAAACGGTCACCCTGTTTCCTACTGATGGCTTTCAAAAGATAAGATGGGCTGTTAAACAAAACAGAACGAGCTCGCATCTACTACTGCATTCTGGACAATGTCAATGTTCAGATGAAGACCAGGTTTGTGGATAACTTTTTTCCGATCTCGATTTCATTGGACTGGTAGATTGCAAAAAGTTTGAAGAGATGTTGCGCCAGTTTGATGACAGCAAACTGGAGAAGCTGTCAAAGCATGCAAGGTACTTTGACTTCGTCAGGCTGAAAAGTGATCTTGTGGGGATGTATGGCTTAGAAGAACTAAGGGGGAAATCACCGACACAGCTTCTTGACTTAAAAGAACATGACTTGGAAGCAACAGTTCCTGAAGCAACAAAGTTGCTGCAACTGGTCTTGACAATACCAGCCACTACAGCTTCGGTGGAGCGCACATTTTTCCACCCTGAAACGGATCAAAACATAGTCGGAACCGGAACGGGCAAACACATCTTTCAGCCGTTGACATTCTGTCAATTGAGAGCCAGAGACTATGTGCTGTGATCGACGTCTTCACAAGGAAAGAGTGGCGGATGGATTTCAATAATAATGGAAATAATCCACTGATTGGTGAGTCAGAAACTATTTTGGGCTTAATATTGAATTGATAAGTGTGGTTGAATTAATGCCGACTGCAAGCCATTTGCCTTCATATTCAATTGAGCAGTGTGTGTTTTCATTGTTGCTGACTGACAAACATAACTGGCCGCTGTGCAATAATTAAGGATAAAGATGATTGCATAACTTGCATTCTGATGCTGGACATTAACTACTGGTGTGTGTGTGTGTGTGTGTGTGCGCATGCGTGTGTGTTTGTGTGTGTGTGTGCGAGAGAGAGAGAGAGAAAGAGAGAGAGAGAGACTGAGGGCCTGATTTACTAACACTAGCGCAGTTTGCGCTGCGTCTGTTTAATGCGAGTTCGGTAATAGCGCATGCTATGCTTCCACAGTTTGCGTAGTATTTATCAACCCTGACACCCACCAGGCAATCAGCGTCTTTCTCCGCCCACTATACCGTAGATTGCGCTGTAGCAAAGCGGTACTGGTGCTATGATATGGCTGAGTGCAGACTGCGATATTCCCACTGCTGATGCTATGACTGTTTGAAATGATCCTGATGACAATATTTGTAATGTAGCGAGGAGTTTAACAACTGCTGGAATGGGATGTGAACGCTGAGTGGGAGATTCAATTTCATCTTTGATTTCTTCCAGTAACTCTAATATTGCATGGCTGCTTGATCTGTAACGCTAAATGATGTTGTGTTCACTGACAAAGTGTGATTCTTCTGTTAAAAATATTTTCAGACTCGCCTATGTCTTCGTCTTGCTCAAATTACTGTTGCCATTTCACCAGCAGCATAAAGGTCTACGAGGAAACTCGATTGCGGCTGGTTTAGACCTGCTTTTAAGAGGCGGAGAATTTCCCCCGCAGAATAGAGGCGCGCTCTTACTGACAGTCTTTATAAATACCACGGAATATATAATTAGGGGCACTTTGCGCTTATCCTTCCACCTTTTTGGGTGGAACTCCCACGACCCTCCCACGAACGCATATTGAAAGCGCAACTTGTCTCTTCTCGCTCATGTGGCAGACAATCTGCGATTTTACCCAAGTTTGTAAATAGCCCGCATCGGTTACGTCCGTCTTTGCGACCAATTAGCGCCTGGAAACAGGCGCAAACGGCTTGATAAATCTAGCCCTGAGAGTATTACACGATATGTCGCGCTTGTGCGTAACATTTACTGTTTTGACATATTAGCCTAAACAATAAAGTAGGTAATCTGGTTTTCATAACTCAGTGCCTAGTCTCTTTAGCTTTTCATGGGATTTGTTTACAATATGAAAAATGGACAATATCACCGCACATACCCCTTAATTACCTGTATTTTTCCTAGGACTCCGGTGCTGTCCATTCTGCTGGCTACATTCACTGTGTTCCCCCAGATATCATACTGTGGTTTCTGGGCTCCAATGACTCCAGCGATCACTGGACCATGGTTTATACCTGACAAAGGACACCAAGCACCAATTAGTGAACATTCCAGATGTATCTGTACCATATTTACTCTTAGTTACATCTTCAGACCCTTTTTTGTGATCTAAAATTACAGTACACCAGAGTTAGTGGTATTGGGTGCACATTTAAAAAAAAAACTTAATTACAGTTATTTTCATTACCTTTCCCATTCTTTTCTCACATCTTAAATTACAGTATGTTACATCAGACACATACAAAAAAAGAGACATTTTCTTCTTTTGTGAAAAAGGAGTAACGGAATCAGGAAACAACAAGCACATCATTGTTTTGTTTCATTTTCTGAGGTCATACAAGAACAATATTAAAATACATTTTTGATATTACAGATTAATTTCTGAGTGCAGCTCCAAAAGGCCTTCAGCAAGAAACCTGCTTTCAGAATAGACAAAGCTTTTCACAAGATTTCATCAGAACATGAGATGAAGTGGAAGCTAAATGCAGCTGAACTCTTAATCCCTAACACTCCCAGCACCTCTGCTAAGCAGGCTCTGGAGCTTTTCACAGCACTGAGATAACACTGCGCCTCTCTTCACTCTGGCTTCTGAGTCAATTTCCAGATTGCTGGAAATTGCGATCTGCACAAGTGCGCAAGCATTTGTCCAGTCCCAGTGGGTGGGGACTTATATCCCTCTCTGATGGAGCGCTTTAGGCCCGTCTGGAAGCAGCGGGGCTGTACAGTCACACACACGCACACTGCTGAGTTAATGGAGCATCCCATGCTGTGATCTTCGGGGACAGGTTGAAGGTATCAAAGTTGACTCTTACCACATGAGGGGACATGCCCGCAATGCTTTCCTCTTCAATTCTCACTTTACGCTTAAGTCTGTCCCTCTCTTACTCTGCTGTTGTGTTGCCATGACTATACCCATGTCTTGCTGCAAACATGAGTTTTATTTTCTTGTTATTTAGACATGTACAGTGCGCACCTCTCTCTGTTTCTATCAACATAATGAAATTATCTCCTACAGTATACTGATGCTCTAAAAATAGAAATAAATAGATGCATAAAGGCTACATGTCCATGTCAGTACATGACATATCAACAATTATTTTAAGAAACCCCTGTTCTATGTACCAAAACTGCAGTTGTGTGATTCTAAACAAAATAATAATAAGATAGGATTTCTGCTAATGCACCTCTCACTCAACAGCAGGTATATTGTTGTGCATTCATATTTCATCTAATTTATCTGCTGAATTTTGATGTCTGACAACAAAGTATATTTAGAGCACTTCATATTTTATATTCTTACCATCTGGTCAGTAACATTGACTGGTAAAATGATGGTGAATTCACAGGTGGAAGTCACTTTTTTGAAAATGTAACCATACGACCATTGGGTAAGAGCATTTTAGTAGTTAAAAAAAAATATTGAAGTCACTCTAACAGCACTCTGCTTTTAAATGTAGCTTTTGTGTGTAACTCACCAACTCTGAGTTTGAAGTCATTGAAGGAGTGTTTGTTAATAACATCCAGCTTCCCCACCAAGGCAAATGCAAACTCTAACATGATCCCTATGTGCATGTACTGCCTGTCATGCTCCTAGGAAACAGGGAGGAAACACAACCACAAAAAAAAGTTGCGACAGGTGACAGCAAAAATTATTGAGCATGATTTTAGTGTGTGTGATGAGCCTACCTGTGATGTGTACTCAGGCCCGGGTGATGCATTCAGGCCAGTAGCAGCCATGTAAGTACTGCCAATAGTCTTGATCTTTTCCACACCACTGAATTTAGGTTTGGACAGCAGCTACACACACAAATACAAACACAATCCACAAAACAGTTAAAACAAATGAGACATAGTTTATGGCAGAAGTGATTGTTCATCCTGTCAAAGCCTCTCAAAATATTAAGATATTAAGTTACTAATACAGGAGATTGTAGCATGTACATAGTTCATAGCATCCAATCTATCCATACTAATAGAAAATCACTGAAACCTCCTAGATAAGATGTCCTGTTTGTTTCTAGCAACTGTGGTGCACATGTAGTGCATGTTGTGAAGGTTGCAGGAGTGAGGGTTATTTACCTCGTCAAAATCAGCAATAATTTCGTTGAGGAGCCTGAGGCACTCTAATCCTTCTTTGTTGACGTCAGATTCGGTGTAGAACTCTTTAAAGTCTGGGATGGAGGCGAACATGACACACACCAGGTCATAGGACTGGTGGTACAGATCCTGCATGACAAAATACAGACGTTAGCTTTAACAGCTAGAAAATAATGTTATAAAATTGTTGAAATTGATAAGCCATAGAGTTATTAACATGGATGACAAACAGATGACAAGATTCTGATGAATGTCAGATCCAGATCATAAGATTGTAAGAGCTATCTGTGTATATTTAAGCTTAAAAATACTTGACAGTATTCTTCAATGAAAGCATCAGCGGGATCAGACAGGCAGACAAAAACACAAGTGATAAACCAGACAGACAAATGAACATAGGCAAATCACCCAAATTAGAGTGACTTTAAAAATCCATTAAACCAGAGGCTTGCTCTTGGATCCTGTTCAAATGCAGGGAGAGTGTCATTTGCTGACTCTTCTTTTAGAATTTTTGCAGCAGAAGCATCACTTGTATTTAAACTCCCATTACCTCCAGGATACCAAGTCCTCTAAACTTCCTAAGATGTAAAACTTTACTTTTCACAGTTCACACTGTGAGAAGCACTCAGGGGATATAACAGGTTTTAGAACGATGAATGAGAAAGTCTCACAGGCATGTCAGCAAATTCACCTAGGCACGGTCTCGCAATGTTTTATCATTGTTGTAGGTAATGAATCATTCTAATACTACATTTTTTCACGGAAGCCCTGAAAGGCTGACATTGTTGGCCATGGATAGTATCTCGTATGTACGAAATAAACTTTTACTTCTTAATTAGGCTGTTCTGAAGGTGAGAAAGCCATGCTGAAGCGCTAACTGCATGATACAGAGGGAATTGAAAGTTCAGCCAAATGCAGCATGAACAAAGTTTAATCTTCATAAACAACAAATGTCTACTGTAAAACATAATGGAACTATGTATAGACTTGGGTTAACCAGCATAGGCTATGTTTTAGCATGTTTGTAGCAATTTGCCATATGTGCTGTGTAACACAGCGACAGCAGATGTGAGCATATCGGTTTCCTACATGTTAATGCCTGTTGAACATGTGTAGCCAAATTGGCATGTTACTCACGGTTTTATTTATAGCGTTAGTCATGTTCACCTCACTGCAGCACTGTTCTGTCAGGCTCACAGAGGCAGTGGACCCACAATGCACGACTCCAGTAAGTAGAATTCCAAAAGTTTTATTTAAAAGGAACTCAAAACAAACTTGACACAGGAGCAGGACACGACATGTTCGCTGACGGTTGCAAAACAATCTCACTCGTACTATCTCATATATATGATATACTAACCATGGCAAAAACCTAAGGTTTGTATGTACAAGATAAATCCAACAAAGACTTTACCTTGCCTTTCAAGGCTTCCGTAGATTTTGGATGCTTCACATTTCCCACATAAACTCTTGAATTATACATACACACACATATATATATATATATATATATATATATATACACACAATATATATATATATATATATATATATATATATATATATATATATATATATATATATATATATATATATATATATAATTAGCAGCAAAGAAATATGTACATATTTCAGATGTATTGTATTGACATTAAATTGAATGTAATGGATCTTGATATATCGCCACTGGTACTGCAAGAACTAACCACAATACATACATCTGTTCTGCAGCCATTTGTCAAAACAGTATACATGATATCTATAATGGATAAAAAACATAACTGCCTACCTCATTCTTCCAGTTGCGTGCCAGGAAATGCTCTGCAACGTGTGCAGGCAGGACATTCTCCAACAAAACCCGGTTGAGGTTCTCCATCGTTTCGATCTCCTCGCACTCCTTCTTGAACTTGTTCTTCCACAGAAAGTCTAACCTACAGTAATATTCATTCTGTTACAAGAGGACACAGAGGTGAAGAGACTGAAGGTACAGCTGTACAGCTTGCTTCCATCAAGTCACAGAGAAAAAATAGAAACCATCCACCAAGGCTTAAAGACAAAAAAGAAAATGTAACACTGAAAAGAACAGGCTACAATTTTGTCACATTTGCAAAAAACTCAAACCACAACGTCCATCAAGACAGATAGAAATACAGTGATTTATACACCTTTGGTTAAATCACAAATGAAAAGCCACAAATTACTTTACCAGCTCTACATCAACAAGACGGTAACACTTTATTTAAGGTGATTGTAATAAGCAGTAATTAAAAGTTATTAAAACACTAATGTCATAATAAACATCTTATTAATTTTATGAGCTGTCTATAAACGTTTCTACAAGTGTCTTACAAGCAAATAATAAACGTGTTAATCAATTTATACTTAACCCTTATAAAGTCTTATTCATTTTAAATCAGTGTTGGGCAAGTTACTGAAAATTAGTAATTAGTTACAGTTACCTCTTTTAAAAGTAATTGAATTACTTTACCAATTACTGTATATTAAAAGTAATTAGTTACTAGGGAAAGTAACTTTTAAGTTACTTTTATGTCTGCTTTTTAAATGTAAATATGAACAGTACTGAACAGTCAAACCCTTAGAGGGCAACAGGCCTTCAAATCAAGCAGTAGTACAAAAGTCTCTTTTAATACATGAAATGAAATAACAACTGTCTCAGTCATTTAACAGTGTTTTTTTTAACCACATTAGGCCCAGTGAAATAAAAGTGATTGGCCTACAGTATACCTAGCAATCAATTTATTCAGCACTGCCTGGCTTATCGGTTGGACTACAGTCTGTAAAATCTAGCTTTGGTTGTTTGCATGGAGGGGCCCCTTCAGCATCTGTAGGGCTCGGGTCTTTCGCTACTAGCTTTGTCGAAGCGTGTTGCTTCAACAGGTGCTTCATAAGATTTGAATTGCTTCTCTTAGATGTGGATAGGTTCTTTACACCTGCACAACACTGTCAACTCACCACTACATTTTTGTCTTTAATTTCGATGAGCGAAAAGTAATGTCTGTCATATACAGTAGTTAGAATGCGCCTGTGCATATAGTGTGATATATACGGTAGCACCCAAAACGTGTGCGTCACTGCTCACTTATGTTACTTGCATCGGGAGTTCAGAGTAAAGAAGACTAAATGATAAACTGCCTCCTTCGTTATCATTTTACAATGTCCATACTTCCAGGAAAGATAGCTCATTCTATCTGCACTATCAGCCATGCTGTGGTTTAATGCTCATTGTTCAATTGGTGTATCATTGCGCCGCCATAAGGTCCTGCGACATTAGATCAGAAGCAGCTAAAGTAGGCCTGTCTTCTTTTCTGCAAGCGAGTAACAAACTCATTTCAATTTCAGTAATTGTAATTGTGTTACTTGATTAAAAAAAATATTTAGTTACATGCTCATTACTGCTAAAAGTAGTGGAATTACAGTAACGCCTTAATTTGTAGCGTGCTACTCCCAACCCTGATTTTAATAAACACACAATAAACAAAGGTTTATTACAGGGATATAAACCATTAGTTTCTAATAAGAGCCTAAAAGTGTCTTATAAGAAATAACAAATGTGCTAAGTGTGCTTTAATTAACACTTGTATGGACTTACTTATGTTTATAAGCATCTTGTAAGGTCTTATAGGTGTCTTAATAACTTTAACTACGGTACTGCTTATTAAAAGGGTAACACTTTATGATAACCATCATTAATAGATGGTAAATTGATAGTTAAGTAATCTTTAGTTAATTGTCATTTAACTGTTAGCAAACAGTCATTTTACTGTTAACAAACAATGATAATTATAATTAATTCTGTTTACTAATTATTAGTGCTGTAAATTAACAGTTTATTGTTACACACATATCCATCATATGCTATATTAGGTATCGGGTAATGATAATTTGTTTTTATATAATTTAATGAAGGGCAAAACATTTATCATTGCTTTACCAAGCACTTACTAACCAATAACTATAAAAAAACATCAGTCACAACTTTACAAAAGCCATCCAGATAATGTTTACAGATGGTTTACAAAGTATTTATTAACTATTTAACAAGGTATTATAGTCATCTGTTGCAACTTTAGAATAACCATCCAGATGCTGTTTATAGACAGTTTACAAACCATCTAGTAACACTTAACTGTTAGGAATATCTGCTCCATCTATCTATGTAATGTTTATAGATGTTTCAAAAATGGTTTCTTAAAGGTTTACAATTTTTTTTTTTATCATTATCCAATACCTAATATTGTATATGAGGGATATGTGTGTAACAATAAACTGTTCATTTACAGCACTACTAATTAGTAAACATTATTCATTATAATTTCATTGTTTGTTAACAGTAAAATTACTGTTTTCTAACAGTTAAATGACAATTAACTAAAGATTACATAACTATCAATTTACCATCAATTAATGATGGTTATTATAAAGTGTTACATTAAAAGCACCCTAAAATAAAGTGTTACCAACAAGACTTTTCATTGTAAGGCAAGACAAAGTAAAATGTTTCAGCACAGTGAGGAATGACTTTGAGAATATTATGGGTATAATTTAGTAATGTGACATTTCATTTCCTTCCATATTGGGTGAAGCGCTCACAGCTCAGGTGCTCTATGGTGACGACTCTATTTAAGCCTGTTCCTGAACAGAACATGATGAACTGATTTCATTAAAAGGATGCATCAACCAAGGAGAAACGTGTTTAAGTGATATGATCCAATATCAGACATGTAATTACTTGTTACAGTCGCACAGAAAAATATGGAGATGGTACAAAGACAGAGTGTGTATGTATACACATCAGAGCAGTGTGTGTGAGACTGAGCAGATATTAATAAATGGCATCTATTAGTTTTGCTGTACAGACGGTCACACTGGCGCCTTTTCATTGAGCTGGGGACATCAGTACTTAGTCTTTAGCAAATATATATTTATTATCCGCTCAAACTCAATCTGCCTAATATTCATATATACGTAGATGTGTGGCCGTCTATCAAAATCCAGCAGAATTTATTGAAGGAAGCGTATCATCACATTTACCACGCTTTATGAGACAGAATCTTCAGCATTCACAGAAACAGAAGTTCCCATGGGAACTCAAAATGTGTCCAACCATTCTATTTCTATGGTGTCAACCAATTTAACACTAAATAATACATATATGACATACGGTCAGTGTACTATGATGCCAAACAAGTGTTCCTGTGGGGTTGGTAAACTTAAAATGCCCAATTACTGTTATTTTTGGGTGCAGTATATATTTAGCAGTGGCAGACGATGCATGCAATAACACATGGTGCTTTTGCTTACATCTGTACTGTATATCCACTCATGTAGTCAGTGTGCTTTTTGTGGACACAGTTTACAGTTCAGCCGTGCTGTTATTTCAGCACACTGTAGAGCCCAGGGGATCAGCTGCATCCTATTTAATAAGCTCTGAAATAAAACAGAAATATGACTCTGCTCCTGTCTTCTATCACTGACAGAGTGCTGGGACTTCATCCTTCATTCAAGTCTAGTCTAAACCATACAAACAAATAAAGTATAGATGAACATTAACATGTGCGCACACAGTAACACAATCCATTTACTGTATGTCACCACAAGCTTAGAGTAAAAAAATTTAAATATCTGTGTAATCAAAAAATAAAGTCTTACAATGGGTTGATTACCATGGTTACCAACAGGTCACGGAGAAGGCCTAGAGGTAAACGGGCAGGCATCATAAACAGGCTGAGGAACAGGGCACACCGCACATCACTGCCCAGCATCCTGCCAGCTAATGTCCAGTCAATAGAAAACAAGCTGGACGAGCTCAGAGACAGAATGAAATACCAGAGGGACATGCAAGACTGCAACATCCTCTGCCTCACTGAGACATGGCTAACACCCTCGATACCAGACCATGCAATTCAACCAGCGGATCACCTCTCAGTTCACCGCATGGATAGAACGAGAGAGTCCGGAAAGTCAAGGGAAGGTGGTGTATGTCTCATGGTGAACAACTACTGGTGTGACAGCAGGAACGTCCATCATCTCACACATTCCTGCTCGCCCAACCTGGAGCTCCTGACAATAAAATGCCGCTCGTTTTACCGTTTCACTTCAGTTATCATCAGAGCCGTTTATATCCCACCAAAAGCAAACACTGGCACTGCTCTGTCTGAACTACATGAGGCTCTCGTTAACCACCAGGCTGAACCTTCGGCAGCACATCACATGCCCCACCAGAGGGCTATTTCACAAAAACCTAGACAGCAGATTAAGCCAGGATTTCCCAGTCATCCTGGCTCAATTTAGCCTTGACTCGGTTTCACAAAAGCAGAAGCACCTAAGTTACCATGGAGATTTATTCTGTGCAGCTAGCCTGCTCCTGACCAGGCTAACAGCCAGGATTTATTAACCCTGGGGCCTTTTCTGTTCACTCAGCAGTGGTTTTACCCTATTGTTATCAGCCTGCATAAAAATACAACAGGTGCATATTGCTGTTCAGTTAAGTACTGTTATTATTTAAAGTTGTGACCATTATGTGACACTGTGTCAGTTACTGTTATAGTGCTATATGAAAACTGCTGTTCACATGTTGTTAGAAGTTTGATGAATATATTACGGCAGTTGTTGAGATAATTAGAAAAAGCTGATAAAGTTGCAAATGTGTTTTAAATGAAGTCTTACTTAGGGCAATACATGAAATGCTGTACATGTGTGTTTCTATAGTGGACCAATGCACCTTGAATTATTTTAGTTGATACATTTCTTTTAATTCTTTAACAATAAAGGATTTTGTTTGTTCCTCTTCCATGTGCATTGTATTTGGCATTCTTAGCACAAAATTTGTTGTCTGTTGATATACAGTACAGGCTAAAAGTTTGGACACACCTCATTCAATGCGTTTCCTTTACTTTCATGACTATTTACATTGTAGATTCTCACTGAAGGCATCAAAACTATGAATGAACACGTGGAATTATGTACTTAACAAAAAAGTGTGAAATAACTGAAAACTTGTCTTATATTCTAGTTTCTTCAAAGTAGCCACCCTTTGCTCTGATTACTGCTCTTGGTATTCTCTTGATGAGCTTCAAGAGGTAGTCACCTGAAATGGTTTTCCAACAGTCCTGAAGGATGCTTAGCACTTGTTGGCCCTTTTGCCTTCACTCTGCGGTCCAGCTCACCCCAAACCATCTCGATTGGATTCAGGTATATAAGAGGTAATAAGGTAATATAAGACATGTTATCAGTTATTTCACACTTTTTTGTTAAGTACATAATTCCATATGTGTTCATTCATAGTTTTGATGCCTTCTGTGAGAATCTACAATGTAAATAGTCATGAAAATAAAGAAAACGCATTGAATGAGAAGGTGTGTCCAAACTTTTGGCCTGTACTGTATACGAGGGAGCAAAGCATTTAATATGTAAAGAAGGAAACTAGGCCTCTGTAACAAAAATTAGATAAGCGAATGAATGATATATCTAAAAATATACGAACTACTGCTCTTAACTGAAACCATTCAATGAGTCACTTGTCATTTGCAAAAACGAACAGTTGTACAGTTAGCCCATACGAGAGAGAGGGGGAAACGATGTATTTACGCATCATATTCTAGTGCGAAAATTGATCTTCATGGTAAATTTCCCGAGCAACATTATCTTCTGCTTACTTTTAAGGCAAAGAGTACAATAGTTAATTTGTGCAAATGATTAGTAGCCTAATCCTTGAATGGTATGATTATGGCGGTTTCATTATGGCTTATGCATTCAGTCGGTCTGCGATCGTCTGCCACGCTTTCTGTCGCTGTTTCATTACAGAGGCTGTTTCTTTTTTTTTTTTTTTTTTTACAAATAATGTGTTTCACGTTATAATACTTCCACAAGAAGCTGCTGCTCACTCTGTATAAAGTATGAACAATGCGTATTCTTCATTTTAGCATCAGTAAATCTGTTATCGACCTTGCGGTCTGTTAAGGAAAGCCGTGAACGCGCATCTATCTGAAACACTTTTGCCTGGCTTGACCTAGTCGTTCCTCCTCCGCCAGGCTTGGCCTTTGTGAAACGTACCAAGCCAGGATGCACAGATTAGACTAGGTCAAGCCTCACTTTATCAGTTATCCTGGATTTATAAATTCTGCTTTTGTGAAACAGCCCCCAGAGAAGCGAGAACCCTGGATCACTGTTACTCACCCTTTAAGGACGGCTACAAAACAAATTCTCTCTCTCTCCGTTTTGCAAATCTGACCATGCTGCAATTTTCCTCATGCCAAAATACAAACAACGGCTAAAGCAGGAAGCCCCGGTGCAAAGGGAGGTGACACGCTGGACTCACCAATCAGAGGCCGCTTTACAGGATGCTCTGGACCACACAAACTGGGATATGTTCAAGTGCAGCTCTGATGATATCAACATGTCTACCATCTTTTGTGTTGTATTATATATATATATATATATATATGTGTGTGTGTGTGTGTGTGTGTGTGTGTGAGACAAATAAAATTTGAATTGAATTGATTGTTTTAATTTAATTTAATTACATGTAGTGGATGTTAGTAGCTACGACTGTACTGTAGCTCCAGAGGACAGTAGTGCCGAAGTTCTGGATCACACTCAAATACATGAAGTACACTGCAGTGTAGCATAAACCCAAAATAGCCAGACTATGAAGCACACAACTCTCCAGAATGACCAGCCTCTGGTCCCTGCAGTAAATCTCCACCGAAGTCCACCTGTGCAGCTTGCCAAGGTAAATCATTGGCCCAGAGTGGCTGAAGGGAGGCCAGACAAACTGGTCTAATAATGCCTCTCACACAGTGCGGCACGCCAGCCACAAAGCTTTGTCTCTACTTTATTAAAGTTTATCAGCTGTGAAGGGGAGCTATTATAACCCTAAGCTCTGAGGTAATAACAGTACATATAGAGAGAGTTATATATGTAAACGCTGGTGTCAGGAGTGCAATTTGGTCTACATTCACATTAAACATCAAAAGCTAGCTCTAGGAAAATACTCGCCAATAACCCCATTGACCCAAGTGCAATCCCCCAGCTGTACTGCTTCTCGCATGGCCCGGGCAATAAATCAAACTCAATTGTGCTCACACTTAGGAGACCATTAAAGGTTAACGAGAGTGATGTGACAGGTATGTAAAAGATATAGCATGAGCTTCTCACAATGAAGTAAACACAAACACCAACAGACTAAAGTTAGTCGCGACAAAGACCATAGTACATGGGAAAATAGACATTCAAAATTATGAGAAAATGGGAAAAACGAACAAATAAATTAAAGACCTTCTACAAGGTAGAGTAGGTAATCAAACAGCAAATACACAGAGAAAAAAAAAGTGTAATGATAATGTAAGAGCAAAGCTGAAAACTAAATTATTTAAGAGCTGTGAAGGTGAAAATGTGCAGAAGACGGACAATAACATCATTCAAACTATTATAGTGTGGACCTACCTGTCTGGCAAGCACAAGCAGAGTGATGAAGAAGATAAAGAGGGAGATAGAGCCCATAGTCTTCAGGTCTTTAAGAACTCCTGGTCTTGAAGGGCAGAGAAAAAAAGATGTGTTTGTGCATGGAGAACAAGAGAAGGTAAGAAAAAAAAGATAAAGACAGAGATAAGGAGAAAAAGTGACAAAAGATAAAAGATAAAAGTCAAGATGAGAGTAAGAGCATTTAATTAAAATCCAGATGACAATCAGTAGTCTGTGACATGTGTCACATGATTGGTTAGCAGACCCTTTTATTCCAAGCTGTCACTCGGTTAAGACTGTCACTTCTGCTTTGCTGTGGCAAGAGCTTGTTTACTATTTGCATTTCAGTGGCTGAGCTTTTATATATATATATATATATATATATATATATATATATATATATATATATAAAGTCTGAATTTAAGCTCTGAATGTGTGATAAGACTCAAACAGGACTGCTGCATCCTAATTTCTGAAAGCACATTTTGCATATTAATAGACTTTTACTCTTATCTAGGGCAGAGCTCAGCAGACAACGGAGAAAACAGCCTGCAAGTTCTGCACTTGCCTGGTTCATTATCTAATCAATTCTTTACACAGAATGAATGGCACTGACTGAGGAGACAATTTCACATAAAGATGAATCAGAGATGGAAACAAAAAGGAAGCATAATTTAATTCAGTTTCTGATGAAAACTCTAGCGACAGCATAGCAGCAGTATTCTTGTGTTTTTGTATGTGTTATCTGTTCGAGCCCTCGAGGGTCTCATACAGTATGAACGAGCTGAACTCAACATCGGAGAACGGTATCAGGATTACACACTAAAAAATTTGGTCTCTATCCCGCTGGAGATTCAGCCCCAGAGAGACACCGGGGGAGTTTTCATAATCCCGTCGAAGAGGCGTTCGGAGGAGACGCAGGGAAAAGAAAACAGAAGCGGGACAAGAGGAGCAGCATACAGGCTAGGCTAAGAGCTTACCCACACAGACCGCCACTACCGAATCTCTTCCTTGCCAACACTCAGTCACTCGTCAATAAAATGGACGAAATAAGGAGGAAGGATTACGTCGCACAACATCAATAGCTGTGTAACAATCATCACAGAGACTTGGCTGGACAACACCGTCCCCGACACGACTATTGAGCTAGCGGGGCACTCTGCTTACCGGGCGGACAGGACAGCAGCTGCGGGTAAGAGCAAAGGCAGAGGAGTGTGCCATTTACATAAACAATGACTGGTGTACAGCTACGAACATTATTGGGACCCACTGCTCCCCAGACTTAGATTATCTGGCTGTGAAATGCAGGCCATTTTATATGCCGAGAGAGTTCACTGCAATCTTAATCACAGCTGTTTATATACCACTGCATGCTAATGCTAAGATAATCCTGGAAGAGCTGCACAGCACTATCAACAACCAGCTGAATGCACACCAAGAGGGAACTGTGATTGTGGCAGGTGATTTTAACCATACAGAACTTAAGACAGTGCCAAATTTACCAAGTATGTTAACTTCCTGACCAGAGACAAAAATACCCTGGATCAAGTTTATATCTACAATCCTAAAGCTTACAAAGTTGCACAATCTCCACACCTCGGCTTATCAGATCACTCACTGGTCCTGACTCCATCCTATAGACCACTAATCTGCAGAACAAGACCAGCTATCAAAACTGTACAAGTGTAGAGTGAGGAAGCCACCTCATTACTGCAGGACTGTTTTGACAGCACAGACTGGGAGGTGTTTGCACGGGAAGCAGAATTGGATGAATACAGCTCAACCGTCCTAGACTACATTAACTTCTGCACTGATACATTATTAACCACCAAAACCATCAAGGTGTTCCAGAACCAGAAGCCATGGCTGGACAGTAATGTGCAGCCTCTGCTCAGGGCTCGAGATGCTGCCTACAGGACAGAGGACACACTGGCCTACAGTAATGCCTGGAATGATCTAAAGAAAGGCATTAGGGAGGCAAAATACAGATCCAAGGAGCATAACGAAGGGCACCTCCCACACAACGACCACCCCGGAACATGTGGAGAGGTATTAAAATCATAACAGACTACAAGTGCAGCACCCCACATACCAGCCACTCCCTGAAACCCTGAACCAGTTCTTTGAACTTTTTGAATTGCAGAACAACAGAGTGGGGGGCCAACTGACCTTGCCCAGGGAGGAGCCAGCACTTGTCCTACAGCGCCATCAGGTGAATTCCACGCTGAGAAAAATAAACATTTCTAAAGCAGCAGGACCAGACAGGGTTTCGCGCCATACACTGAAGACATGCGCTGGCCAACTAACAGTGTTCACTGACATCTTCAACCTTACCCTTCAACAGTCTGTTGTCCCTACCTGCCTTAAATCCACCACAATTGTGCCTATACCCCAAAAGACAGCAGTCAACAGTCTGAATGACTATCGCCCAGTTGCTCTGACCCCAGTTATTATGAAGGAACAGATCTATGGAGGACGCAGTCTCAATTGCACTTAATACAGCTCTGTCCCACCTGGAGAATCCAAACACATACTGTATGTTAGGATGTTATTCAACACAGTAAACCCCATAAACTGCTACATAAACTGAGCAACCTCGGATTAACAACCCCACTCTGTTCATGGATTTTGGATGTTCTCACTCAAAGACCACAACATGTCAGGCTGGGCAACCAGACACCTTCAACCATCATCATGAACACAGGAGTGCCACAGGACTGTGTTCTCAGTCCAGCCCTCTTCGCCCTCTTCACACATGACTGCACCCCCATTCTCGCCTGAAACACTATAGTGAAGTTCGCAGATGACAACACTGAGGTGGGACTGATTACCAACAACCAGGAGGCCCACTACAGGGAAGAGGTCCAACATCTGGCCGAGTGGTATACAGCTTCATATAAATGGTGGAGTGGTGGATATGGTGGATAATATCAAATTCCTGGGAGTACACATCACCAAAGAAGAAACTCAAACAAGCCGGTCTCCCTTCTCAGCTGCTGGTCAACTTTTGTCGTAGCATAGAAAACATCCTCTGTCAGTGTGCCACAGTGTGGTATGCCAGCTGCACAGCAGAGAACAAAAAGGACTTGGCCCGGGTGGTGAAAACAACACAGGATTGTAGGAGCAGTGCTCCCGGACCTAGATGCTTTGTATGCTGGCCGCCTACAGAAAAGAGCCAGTAGCATCCGCATGGATACTAGACACCCAGGACACTGTCCGTTTGTCCCATAACCATCTGGAAAAATATACAGAACCAACAAAACGCAGACTAACAGACTGAGGAACAGCTTCTTCCCCAGAGCTGTTGCCTCCATCACCCCCCCTCTCCATGCACAAGCACATACATACATACAGTGGTGCTCATAAGTTTATGAACCCATGCTAAAGTTGACTAAAAAGAGGAATAAAAAAAATCATCTTTTGGAAACTGATCTTAATGCCTTAATTAAAAAAATTTGGAAAACTCCAACCTTTAAGGACACCAATTTTTTTTGTGAATGAATAATGTATCGTAAATAAATGAATGTTGCTCCTTAAAATACAGGGGGCATAAATAAGTACACCCCTATGTTAAATTCCCATAGAGGCAGGCAGATTTTTATTCTTAAAGGCCAGTTATTTCATGGATCCAGGATACTATGCATCCTGATAAAGTTCCCTTGGCCTTTGGAATTAAAATAGCCCCACATCATCACATACCCTTCACCATACCTAGAGATTGGCATTTATTTATTTACGATACATTATTCATTCACAAAGAAAATTGGTGTCATTAAAGGTTGGACTTTACCTATTTTTTTTGTAATTAAAGCATTAAGATCAATTTCCAAAAGATGATTTGTTTTATTCCTCTTTTTAGTCAACTTTAGCATGGGTTCAAAAACTTATGAGCACCACTGTACAACCTGTAGCTGCTAAGGACTACTGTCATGAAAGCATGATATCACTTTAACAAAACAAAAAACAAAACAAAAAAATCTGCAAATGCTCATACATGAGTACTATGTGCAATGCACATTTTCATACAATGACAATAAAGTATCTTGAGTCTTGATAAAGAGTTTTACAATTATAGAAATTACCAAAGTTTTTCAATTTGTCAATTCTATGCTGAACATATTCCCATTTTGTGCTACTGTTGACCAAAGCTGTGTGAAATGTATTGGCTTAGCAGGAGGGGAAACACATTAAAATCACACTGTGCTATTTTAATTTCTTTGGACAGGAAAGTCAATAACCAAAAAACAACTTCCTTCCTCTGCTAGCAATCAGACAATTTAAACTTGAATTGATGTTGATGATGCTGCATTTGTCTGACAAGGACAATAAATGAGTGATTGAAGCTGCAGGCTCTGACAAGTTGTGTTTTGGATATTACATCCAAAGGACTTATTTGCAGGGCTTCCAGTATAAAAATCAGAAAATGTCTTCATTTTAAAGTAAGACCACAATGGGCTTCATAATGTCCAAAGACTCATTTCACTATTCGCTGTCTATGGAGCAACTGCAGGATTTGTCTGCGGGTCATCACTACATTCTATCTTGGCTGAGTTGTTAAATTTGTGTTGCTGTCTTAACCGGAGTTAGATGAGAATGATTTAAAATTCTGTCTCTGTGTATCCAGTACAGAGGTTAGTCTAGTGTTGCTTAGCGTTGTCAAATACTGACAGCAGCGTTGCTTTGTGAGAAAAAAAGTGAACATCTGTGCATTTCACAAACACCAAAGCTGTCTCACGCACGTCAAGATAGATGTGAAACCAGACATTGGAGGCTTTGCAGCCGTTTATTGTTCTCAGTAAACATCATGTAGTATCTTATTAAGTCTCAGGTTTGCACACTGATGATGTATATCTTAAGTGTATATAAAAAGGTCCATACTCTTTTCACTACATGTCATGGCTGGATATTTCAGGCACAGGATTGAAAGCTAACATCAACTTCTTACAACTACTAACTTTCTTAACTTTCTAACACTGTTCCGATCAAAAATGACCGATTTACACATTCCCTGTACCATAAATATGGCATTTTTCATCAGATTGATTTATTCAACTTAGTCACACTTCTTTTGTTTACGGTCAAAAATGACCGCCATAGGAAATGAATGGGAAAGAGTATAATTTTCATCCAGGAGATAAAAGACATCTCCATACACACACTCCTACAACTTTCCTGTACTTGTGTACCCAATCACAGGTGCAAAGCTTCCATTTTCAAGGGACACTGCACCATGACTGCATGACACTGCACCATGACTGCAAGTTTTCTCTTAAATACGTTCTTAAGAAAGTCCCTAAGAAAAGTCTACGTCGGATTCATGACGTGTTCTTAAACAGCAGAATTGTTCGCACCGGTGTTCTTAGGATTGATGAATCCCACGTCTTCGTAATCGGAATGCGGTTGGTTTTATTCATGGATTTATTTTAAGACGGTTTTATTGTCTATAACCATGGAAGCGTAAGCAAAATAAAGTGTGTAAAGCAGCGGAAATGGGGAGGCGATGTGAAGAGGCCCAGCCAAATAAATAAGATATGAACGCGTCTTACGCAGCATGGCGGAGAAGTAAACAACGCTGTGGAAAGAAATAGATGCCAACTATGATTTTAAAACGGGAATAATAAAAAAAAAAACATTTTCATTTTCACTTTTACCGGAGGCTGTATTACCGAGGGTCAGCGGCACTGCGCCTGCGCTCTGGAGCGCCGGGTACTTGTGATAACAACACACAGGCCAAAACACAAACAGAAATTGCGTCACAGAATGGAAATTTCAAAAGGAGAAAATACTGGCATTAGCATTGTTGTCAGAAAAGATAGTATTTCAACTTAGCATGTTTCCTTAATATCTGATGATTCATTGGGGTCATTTTTGGATTTATTACAGTAAATATATTACATATTGGACCTTTAATTGAAACTTCACATGCCTGTTAAGTGTCCAGGCCTGTAGACATCTGCTGCACGTCCATAATGAGCCATGGTCATAGCGTTTAGTTTTGCTTTATTTGTGACAAATGTTATCTGCATGTTTTCCGACAGCATCTATAGGGGGCTTTCTAGTAACAAAATATAAGGGTGTGGAGGAAATAATGGCATTGAGAGAAGCCAGTTTAAGTGGTTCTGGCACCTGCAAAGGATGCCCTCAGGTGCATCCACTTAAGAGCTATTCTTGTCTCGACTAACAGGAAGAAGACCTTGAGGTAGATGGTCTTTCTCACGTTTCTCTTTATATGATGGTTTTCCATTTACTCAGAATCCCACAGGATTAAGAGCAGATGGCCATTGTCTCAACAAAACTTCATTTTCTCTTCTCAGGCTACCTCAACACTCTCCTTCTCTCGCCTTGACTGTCTTTATCCTTTTTTGACTCTCTCTTAAAAAAGTATCTGTTTGTCACTGTGCACCTACCTGTCCAGGCTTTCAGTCTTGTACAGAAATCTGCTATATTCATCCAGCAGAGGGGCATGTGTTTGTAGAATAATGATGTTGTAAACCACCACAGCTGTCAACATGATAATCATCTTCAGCTCGTAATTTATCCTCAGGAACACAGAGCAAGAGATGAGGCCCAGTATGCAACTATAAATTAAATACTAGACAAACAGAAAAAAAGAGACAGACATACAGATTGGTTAATTTATTCAAGTTATCAAAAAATAATGAATTTATTTAGAATCATGATAATAATCTGCGCTTACAGGAAGGTAGAAATTGTTTTTTCCTGTGAAGGTGATTGGTTGTCCATTGGGGTAAAACAATGTTTCATTGGATGAATTGTAAACAGGAACAGGAGGTAACAAATTGTCTTCCAAAAAGAACTAGAAAAAGAACACAAGGTCAACAGAAATTAATCTTCGGTGTGACAGTGTGAAAAAGATCTTTCCATTTAAATCCACCACAGGAAGAAAACCCCACACAATTCACATGCAAATTACAAACAGACTTTCCCTGTCTGCTTGCCTTGCACGTCATCATGTGAAAAGACAAACTTGTCGACATTGTATTTGCAGGAGGAAAATAGAGTTGTGTTAGATAAGAGGCCAATAGTGACAACCATTCAATAATGTCCTTTAAAGTGAACCTGCAGGATAGCAGAGCCAAATTAATTTGGCTCATCCGCCCTGAGCAATTGACCCACGTAAGGCGCAAAACAAGATTATAATCTCTGGAATCGATTTGTGTGAAGGTCTAAACCAGGGTCCTGACACCATGCTTTATCACACAACTTCCCCACAAGCCTCAGGCTGCTATATCACCTTCATCAGAGCCTTTTTTATTTAAACCTCTATCAGATAAATCTAAAAATTGATGGAGAGTAAAATAATAAAATTGTGATATACATACATTCCTTATCACTACATGCAAATGGTGTCGGCACTACAATATTTTGCTGTTTAAGAAAAATGATATACTGCTTTGCAAAAGAAAAAAATACAAAGAAAATAATTTTCTGTAGTTGATTATGTGGTTAAATATCCAGTTAGTTTGAGGCGTAATAAACAAATGAAATGGAAAGCATAGAAATAAATACTACATTAAATGCTAGTGCATCCACAGCCCCTCACTGTGATGACTGAGACATATATACCACTGTGTCACCGCATTGTATTACTGTTGCAAGAAATTAAGCTTTAAAGTTGTTTTTATATTAAGTATACTCAGTAAGATTGCAGCATTAATGAATTCATTAATAACTTTGTTTGATGTATAGTAATATGATTTTGAAAATTTGGTTCCTATTTGTTTACATCACTTGAGGCCTACGTATTTATTTTATTTGTGGGACATGTTATGTTCCATTCCATTCTAATTACACTGCAGTTACTAATAAGGTTGTCATCTGAAGGGTTGTGATACTCCATTCCAAGTGAAGCCTAATTGGTGTTAGCTCTCACTTATTGCAGTACTTGCATATAAAAGCTTACCATGTTAAAGACTGCCATTATGAGTATTAGAGCTGTGGTTGTCATGGTGAGAGTGATGCGCGGCCAAGGCTTGTTGGCAATAATGACTGATGACCTCAGCAGCCACATCAAAGAAGTGGAGGCGCTTTTACTGCAGTGCTGCAGGGACACGTACACACAACAGCACACCAATACAAGAATGTATGAGTCGAAGTACAAAAGAAGTAATTAAAATACATAAATATACATATGCATACGAGCAGACATAATAATTATTTCTGTTGAGTAAGGACAAGTACTATAAAATAAATTAAATTAGGGCTGGGTGATATGGAGAAAATCAAATATCACAATATTTTTGACCAAATACCTCGATATCGATACTGCAACGATATTGTAGTGTTGACTATTGGTGCTTTCACAAAATATTTACACAATGACATTTTTGATAAATAATCATCAGTGATGTGGATATAATGACTAAGTGGGTAAAGGCAAATAATAGAACAGTTACAACAGTCTGGTAAGTTCAGAAAATGACATCACTTTACTGTAATGCAGCCTTTAAAACACTTACGCCATATTACGATATTACAATATCCAAAATCTAAGACGATATCTAGTATCATATCACGATATCGATATAATATCGATATATTGCCTAGCTCTAAATTAAATATATAACAAGTTTACACACTGACATGCCTATTACTGATGAACTCCTGATTGCCTCAGCAGTGCCAATGAACAAGTTTAAGAGGCATACAATTATGAAAAAGAGAGGTCCTATCAACGTAATGGTGCATGCTGCAATATATTTTTATATATAAAAACAGCGCTATGACCACTTCAAGTGATTCAATCTTATATAAAAACATTTAAGCAAACCATATGTATAGCTACCAACAAACTATTCAGTGCAACAATCATTTTCTAACTTTCATGAGAACAAAAGCAAAGCTTTGTTAACTAGCGTCCACCTCGTGCTTTGCTAATCAAACCATTATAACTGAGGGCAAAGTTTGTATGCATTTAACAGCAGTACACAATGTGCAATCATGCTCTTCATTTTAACCCAGCAATATCACCAGACAGGCTACACGCTATATAGCTTTTTTCTTATTATTGATGCAAAAATGAAATCTTCCCATTCTTCAGCAAATGCTGGCTGGGTCTGTTACAGTCAATTACTTTTCCTCTTTGCAGCGTTGCTTTCAGCTAAATGTGTTTCATTGCGAAACAATGACAGTGAAAGCCCAAATCATTTGCTCAGTCATCTCAGAGCAATATCTGAGCATCTCTGAGGCTGAGTGGATGTGACATTTGAATAGCTCAGGGATGTATATTACAACACAATAAAGTAAGGATGGCACATTGTATTTTGCACCAGCAGAATTACCGGAAAAGTAGAGCCAGTGGGGCACATTTTGTTTTGAAAACAAGGCAATTGCACGCAATGTTCACCTCTAGTCCAGAAGTTTAAATAATAATGACCTAAATAAAACTAGAGATAAAATTAGAATAAGCCAAAGTAAGATAATCTGCTAGGGTTGATTTAAGTAGAAGTCACAGAAACAGCAGAATGTGTAAGTCAATTAATCAAATAGGCATGTTTGACCTTTCTAAAAAGGTACCCATCATCATTCCCTTCTAAACAGTGAAAAGGTCTCGGAAAGAAATGCTATGTAGGTCAATACCTTACTTTGTGATTGGGAATGGAAGAATAAACACAGTACATAGTGAAGCATGCTGGTGTTGTTGCTGCGGCGAGTGTAACAATTTAACGGACTGGCTGGTCACACTGTCTGATTTTCAAAAGCTATTCAAAGTTATATTAGGAGGGGAATATCTATGAATAAGAATTATTTGGATTTTAAATCTTACCATCTTCAGCCTATAATTAACAAATACAACAGGACCACATGATTGATTTTGAAATTATAGAGCCCTCAATGATTTTAATGGAAAAACTCAGGATTTGAGTCACATGGAAGTTTACTAAAATATTGTTACATGGATAGCTAGCTTGTCTTAAAATGCTACATTTGACATTAAAGCGCCCATATTATGCTCATTTTCAGGTTCATAACTGTATTTTAAGGTTGTACCAGAATAGGTTTACATGGTTTAATTTTCAAAAAACACCATATTTTTGTTGTACTGCACATCTCTCTCTCACTGCTGCAGATCCTCTTTTCACCTGGTTTCTGTTTTAGCTACAGAGTGAGACCTCTTTTCTTCTTCTTCTTCTGTACTATCTTTGATTGCACCCGCACATGCGCAGTAGCTCAGATGTAGATCATATCTGCTATCTTACTCTAGAGACAGTAAAAGAAAGGTTTGTTTCGGATTGTGACGTCACAATCCGGGCCGATTTTGAACAGCTCACCAGGAGACTAAAAGGCAGGACACATTCAGAAACCATATCTCACTCAAAACAGCATGGATGGATTTTTTTCAAAGTTTGTATGTGTGTGGAAGCACCAGAGACACAATAACACCCCAAATCCCAGAAAAAAGTTTTTTTCATAATATGGGCACTTTAAGGAATCATTTCGTTGTTGATCTCCTCTGTGACAAATGGAACTAAATGTGTTCTTAAAACTGAAAGACACTGCTGCACCACTATGGGGGAAATACACGCATACTGATAATCAAGTCTAATGCTCAAATTTACAAATGATCCATGAATTCTGATTTATTACAAAGGAACCCTAGAATAAGCTGTGACGAGCATCTGCAAATTCTACAGTAGTACCCAACATTAGCTATCGAGTGTTGCATTTTGTTTTTGAGCCTTGGGCAACATCCACAGGGAGCACAGTTCAGAGCCAAGCAGCAGATTTTCACTTGCAAAGAACTAATGACCAGACATTGGGTGCAATGGGTTGTATAGGCCTGTGGCTTGTGAAAACAGAGTACCTTTAATGTTTTAATAGTCATTTTTTCTTTTCCATTATTCTCTTTTGTTTTCAAGGTCTTTCATATAATTTTACTAGACAGTGAGTATTACGGAAGAGGGCTGAAGTAGCGTTTGAAGCTCTAGACTATCTTCCAGTGGCTAGATACAACTGCAGTGGCAATATCTACAGACTGCCTTCTATTTTAAAAGGTAAAATGGCATTGTTAGCAATCCAATATTTTACTTATCTATTTAAGGGGGGACTTAACCCCCATTGAATCATCATAGACAACCTAAAATGTATTCTGCCCTTTCTAAATTATTTACAATGCAAACATATTAGGTATGCTGTAAACCCCAGAATCACAACATCCAGTTGAGACTGGTGTTTTCGCTATGTGGGAAGCAAATGACGCCATTACAAAGAAATAGATTTAAAAAAAAAATCTTTTCACCAACTGATCTAGGCATGTCTATGTTGGCCCAAAATGAAAGGGTAATTGTCTGCTATAGCATGCACCAAAGCACTGGTGTGCACAGGCTTAACTTTTGCCCCAAGGTCACACCAGAGTGGCACTTGTGTTAACCTGAGGCCAACAACAAGGGCACTTAATGGGCTGTTAAGCTGACCGGAGAGCACTTGGACCACTCGGACCACTCATGACATTAGGACAAACCTTAAGAAAAGAAGTGTACCATTAGAGAGCGGACATATCCTAGTTAAGTACAGGTTAAATATAAAAGGACACTTTAAAAAAACACTGCAAAAGGTCACTACTAAAACAATGATGTTAGAAGTAAATGGATTTACTCACCAGGAAGTGTCCAATAAAACATATGAAGAGGATCAAGGAAAGGATAAGAAAAGCCATTCCAAAGGATATCCCCAAGACAGTTGTCCTAAAAAAATACAATACATCATCAAGTTTACCAAGTTTAATTCACTGAAAGTTTAATGTAATTGTGCAAAATGTCATTAACACTGACTAACCTTAGCTCAAAATGACTTATCAAGGAAACATTATCAAGTGTAACTGCATAAGAATACATATACTGTTTTCCACACTAACACAGAGTAAAACATTGGGTCAACAGTTATTTTACTCCTGTAATACTTTGAAATAAAGCACACGTACTTTGGAAGGACGAGAATCTGCACAATAAAAATGCAGAAAAAGATCAAACAGGCGCAGGTGACATAGTATTTGAAGGCCGGCAAGTTTGTTGCTCTGTACTGAAAGAATAAAAAGAAGGTCAAGTTTCAACAAAAAGGCTTTTTAAAACTGATATCAGGGCTACTTCAAAAGCGTCTCAAGTGTGCAATCAGACACAAAAAGTCTCCCTGTAATTTACAAGATTTCAGGGTAAGCAAAATGTAGGCAAAGGAACAAGCTGTAACATTATGTTCTGTAAGTCTCTTTAAAACAACTTGTCCAATAATGTATATCCACTGAGGGGTGAATGATGCCAATTTACTTGTGCTGCCTCTTACCTCCTTTTCCAAGGATTTGTTGTGAAAGAATAATGATATTCTTTGGATGTCCTCTGACTTGAGCCACTGTCTGGAAGCATAAAGAGATAAAATAACATAGTTATAGACCAGATAAAAGGGAGAAAAAAGGCACTGTTAAAAGTAAATTAGATGTGTTTTTACAAATTTACCATTTGGCAGGTGGCAGGTATTCAATACAAAACATTAAGACACAGTTTATGCCATAATTTGCTTTAATGTGCCATATTTAATCAGTTACACTTTTTGCATGTATTTTTGCACAATCATATTTAAATCAATATTTGTGTTTGTTTTGTTTTAAATAACCCTACTTTTGTGAATTTATCCCATCGAAGGTCCTGATCATCCTCTCGTTAAGTTCCTCCTCAAACCGTTTCTTCTGAGACTTTGTTCTTTAATGGGTAAAAAGAAAAAAAAAGATCAAATATCTTTTAAGTTCACATATTAGTCACACACATCAAAGCCTCTAGCAGAAGTATAGTCTTAATAAACATCTTGTCGCCTGTCTCTGTACTGTTAGGAATGAGGATAATCCTGCCAAAGAAAATTGTTCCGGAGCTGTAAAATGAGCAGCTTGCCTTTCTGATCTCCTCTGGAAGTGATACTGCCCCATGGGCACATCCTAGACACAGAACAAGAGGAGAGAAATGGGTTACAAGCTACAGCTGAACCTCCCCATCACCTAAATCATAACATATGTGTAACAAAAATTACACACAGCAGTGTTGATCTTCCCATTCTCATTAGTCATGCTGTCTCTGTGGTGCAGGTTGGCAAAGGGCTTGGCTGCTCCCCAGGACTCCAGGTAGCGGGTCATCCTGACGGAGGCTCTCATCTTTGCCCCATCTACAGTGTGTCTGGGCCGGTAATGATACTGTGGGCTCCGACGGTCCACCTGGACAAACATGGAAATAGTGTCATTTAATTGCATTTTATTCAATGTCCAGTATAAATTTCAATGGATGTGATAGATGTGCTACGGTACCTTTGGGTTGATGACCAGGTAAGTGATGACTCCATGTTCCTTCAGGTAGGGGTCTCTTTCTTGCCCATCCCCATCTTCCACCTTATAGGCATCATTCAGGTGCTCCAGTGTCTCTGAGGTAATGTGGACTCGCCTAGCAAGAAACAGTTGTATTAATGGCTTTCTATGACTATTAAGAATGGTTCTGGGAATTCTTTTGGTACAGTATCTTTCAGCAAAGACTGACCATAACGAACCAGAAACAACTGATGCAGAAAAAATGTGATAAGGGTATCACAAATGGTTTCTGAAAATTGCACTACAATATTATGCAATGTTACCTTGTACTCATGAAAAATGCAGCAGCCAGAATCCTTCCATATACACATACATTTATACGTAACATACTTTACGTTCCGGCTACTAAACGTAGTACATCTGCCTTGCTAACCGATCATAACCCCATCAGGCCTGTCAGGTCATCAGACAGAGGTCCTTAAGCTGTACCCAGAATTAGGTCCAGTACCGGTGAGGATGCCTTCACTAACTGTGGTCCTGCACTCTGGAACAAGCTGCCTGATGGCCTGAGGTCCATCACAACTGTGTCCACATTAAAAAGCAAACTCAAAACTTTACTATTCTCTCAGGCTTTTGCTTTTACTGTGTGTGTGTGTGTGTGTGTGTGTGTGTGTGTGTGTGTGTGTGTGTGTGTGTGTGTGTGTGTGTGTGTGTGTGTGTGTGTGTGTGTGTGTGTGTTTTGTAGATTGTCTTGTTGTGTTTATGCTTATACTGTATCTTTATTTTTGTTGTTTATGCTTATATTTATATCTTTTGTCTTTCAATGTAAAGCACTTTAAGTTTATGAAAGTGTAATGAAAGGTGCTTTATAAATAAAATTGCCATTGTCATTATGCAAAAGGTAACAAGTCTTTCTGTTTTACTTCCGGTTCACTTACCCTGGTACACCTCCTGCTTCCATATGATTGGCCAGTGTTACATCATGTGACCAAACATCATATTGCCATTTCTGAAGTCCAATCACACCACACAGGACATTCCCAGAGTGCACGCCGACACGCATGTTGATGTCAACCCCAGTGGCATCTCGCACTTTCCTGTCATGACCCAAAAATCAAAAAGTCTTACTAATGTAGAGTAACCAAAAAATCATCAGCTATATACCTTGTTAGAAAAAAGTAAATTCCTCTCTCTGACCTTTATGGTATTTTTTTTCTTTTCTCAATTAAACTTTATTATTTAAGGTCTTTCTCTCGCTTTTAATTCTGTCGCAGCCGCCTGCCCTTTGTCTCAGACTGATGCAAAAAGGTGAGATAGGACCTCACACTTACCAAACATTTGATGCAGCTAAATTGGCCATAACAAAAGTCTCTACATCTATACTTCATCATCATTACGGGTATAGAGGCTTCAATACATGTAGTTCAAAAAGCACTGTGCGTAAAGGCATATCCGAACAATCTTTGAAATGCAGGTGGTCAAAAGTAGTACCTAAAAAGTGTAATGAGACTCTTGAGAGTCTTCAGGGCGTAGCAGAGTTAACAGACACAAGAATCAGCAAGACTTTGCATTTCATTTCTGCATTCATGTGGTTGGAGGTTGGAGTGAATGAGCCACTGCTGTGCATGTTTCTTTATCATTTATTTCCAGCCATTTTATTTCTGGTCAGATATTTTAACATCACTGATGCCAAAGTTCTACCCAACATTAGTACTGCAGAGTTGGGGGATGTCTGTATGATTGAAGATATACTGCACAGTGAAAGAGAGATGCAAGCATTCCAAAAATGGGATGTTCTTTAGCAGCACTGTTATATAACTGGCACTTACTTGATGGCCTCACACATGTCCAGACCCATTTTCACACAGTTCTTAGCATGGTTCGGCAGAGACTCCGGCAGGCCGGACACACAGTAGTAACAGTCGCCAAGGATTTTGATCCGCATACATTCATTTTCCTGCATATAAAAAGGTGGAACACAGGCTCAGATAAAGGTTCTGTTGATAGACAGTACAGAAAGCTTTTTAATTGAATCACATATAAAGCTTATGAGGGAAAATCCACCCTCAGATGTTTTACATTCAACATGCCTTAAAACAGAAGCTACACTGTGTTATACTTTATCAATGTTAATGTGAGGGGAAAAATGTAACTGTCGGACTATATTTTCTATGATCAGTTTGTCCATGTATAACTGAACAGAGACTGAAGAAAGATTAATTTTGACAGGCTGCTATTAAAACCTGATACAGTCTGTTTACCAGTTATAGTTAAGATTGCAGGGGGAAAACTGTTGTTGTTAAGATAGTTGTGTTACAAATTGTATTGTATCTGCACTGCAAATATTTCAGTTTGAAGTCAATTCAGCTATGTTTGACCAGGCATTTTCAGGAATAAGACAAATTCATCATGAAGGAATTAAAAGAGACATGGTGGTATGTTTACATTTAAGGTGGATTTGAACCATCACATGGTGTAAGATGTTTGAGAGATGTTAGATGCAAGATGTATGAAAAATTTATCGTTTAGCCCCCAATGAGGAAGCAAAATGTATACGTTGTTAGGATGTGTTAGTGGTTAGTTAGTGGTAGGGCTGGGCGATATATCGATATTTTACCTTATATCGATATATTTTCAAACGAGTTATGAGATTAGACAATACCGTTTATATCGATATGATTTAATGTTGCGTTACATGACCCATTTCTTCTGGAAACCTGTTCCTGTGTTTGGATCTCTCCTCTCACTCTCCGTGCAGCCCTGCCCCCACTCACACACGGCTCTCCTGCAACATGGAGAGACACAGCGCCGGTCCACACTGCTGACATTTGTCTACAATTTTAATTGTTATTAACACAGCTGTATATTGTTAAGCATGCAAGGAAAACCTGTATTTGTACCAGTGTTTCCGCTGGTAACTTTCTGTTGTGTGAAGTGTGAGACGGCACCTGCTGGACCCGGGCGAGAGATGTGACTCATGGCCCTATAATCATAGTTCATAAAAATGCAGCGCAGTGACGATACAGACATTTCATACACAAGACGTTTGTAACGCCGCTGACCTGACGATGCGCATTCGACCCACTCTGGGGCCTTTCATGAGTCAGCCATCACTATAGAGAACCCAATCTGCAGTATAGTTCAGACACTTACTGATAAACTGATAAAGAATTGTACTATAACAATCGGCTTCATGATCAAAGAAAGTTTTTATATCATACACTTCAGTCCATCGCACTCCCCCTCTCCCTCCCTCTCTCGCTCTTTTAATCTTAGTCTGTTATTGTTTTGAAAACAAGTAAAGAAGCTTTCTCAGAGATAGGCCTTTGTATTTAATATAGCCTAGGCTAATTATTTTAGATAATTTTTCATTTACATGTGTTGCAGCTGTATATTTTCAAACTGGGAAGGAAACCCTGTCTTTGCATTTTAAGTTTGATCACAATCTGTTTAATAAAAGTGCTTGTCACATCTCACATGTGGCTTTGACTTAAAAGTGAACATTTAGCCCATCATGTAAAATATTCCTGAGATATATATCGTGTATCGCCATTCAGCCAAAAAAATACCGCCATATGATTTTTAGTCCATATCGCCCAGCCCTAGTTAGTGGTTCAGTCCAATAATCAAATGTTTACCTTTGCAATTTGATCAAATTTGCCAAACAGCTCATTCAGCATGTGCACCAGCTCTCCAGGTGAGCAGTCACTGGCCAGCCGTGTGAATCCCACTATATCGGCATACAGTATACTAGAGATGGGGAAAAACTCATTATACTATAATATAATGGTTTTATACTGTATGTTTTCCAGGAAAACCGTAGCTTTCGAGTACACTACTGCTTGGTCATATAAGTGGTAATCCAAATAAAAAATACATGCCTGACATTAGTGTGTCTCTGGACATAGAGGTTGTGAAAATTGTTTGTGTTCTCAATCTGGCCGAAGTTTGGGCCCTTCAGTCTCTGGATGATCTCAGCTTTCATCACACGGGCAATGTGAGCTGGCAGCAGAGATAACAGGAGACGCTCCTAATGTCAGTAACACAAAGACAGAATAATTAGTAGTAGAGGGATGGTCAGGAAAATCAAGATTAAATAAGCAGATTATTACATTTGTTTGTCCTTCAGAGTATTTTTTCACAGGGATTCATTGCTTCATCGCCCCAAAGAATCACTCACTGAAGAAGCTTTCACATCCAAAGATAGGATGTAATCTAAGAATAATCACCAGGGACCTTGGCTTGTCACTAAAACAGTTTTACATTTTCTGCAAGTTGATATTTAATTGAATTCAGTCCTAATTTAATTAAGAAGCATCAACGTTTGACGACAGGAGAAGAGAAAAAGCTGTCAGCATTTTGTCGCAGGTATCCAGAAAAGCTCCAAGTGCTAAGTGAAGGTTAATTGGGCACTACACTGTGTCAGGTTGACGTCCTGTAATTCAAATTAATGATCAATTAAAAAAATGTTTTACAGTGCGTATTATTTTATTGACAGTCACCAGAAGACAGACTCAACTGTTATTCACTTCACAACCTTTCTTTTATTTAGTGGTAGCTTAATCATCTCTCTCCATTTCTCTCTGAAGCTACTGTGGGTATTACTCTAATCCAACCTGCCCAGTAGTTAGCAAATAAAACTCTGATTAGGGTTAGAAGTTCAAGATTTGAGAAAACACTTAATTAAGCCAAAGTCACCGCCAACTCTTACAAGTCTCTCTGCACCATTGATCATCTCCCTGCACCACTGCTGAGGCTCAGAGGGTTCTACATGAAGGGAAGTTCCATGGTGGCTGCTAACAAACGCTGCCAGGGCTTTGGGTTTATGATGAATTCCCATAGTCCCCCTTGGACCACTCACACACCGAAAATGTATGCACTCACTGTACTGCAGGGCACTTTGGATAAAAGCATGCAGCAAACGGCATATATTATGAGCACCAGAGAAAAATGGATCTCTGCACATCTGTCGCAGGCAGCAGTAGCACTCCAGGGCTACTGCAAAGCGCTCTACCCGAGGCATTTTCAGCTTCACTCGTGGCAGTTATAACAACGAAAGCTGGATTCACCAACAGGATAACCAGCTCCACCCCAAGCATGGGCTTTCACAACAACAGCTGCATTCACCCTCATCTGACTGAACCCAAAAGCTACAACTGCAGCAGCTGTAGTAAAAAGCTAACTACATCCCAGGCTGCACAGCAGTAAGCTTTAATCAACACTTTGCTAATTTCTCACAGGAAGCCATTCTGCTCGTAAGCAGCACCACCACCTGCGTTCACCTGAGTTAATGGTAATAACCTTGAAAGATTATTATTATTATTATTATTATTATTAGGGCCCAAGCGCCGACAGCGGCGAAGGCCCTATTGAAACTGAAGGAATTATTCTTTCTTTCTATTCTTTTTCCCATCAAATGAATTGGCTTTTTGAGGGGCTTAACATATTCTAAAACTCACCAAATTTGCCGGTCGCATCAAGTCTGGTGAAAATGTATGTATTTTAAGGGTTTCCGAAATAGGCGCACAAAAATGGCTCAGTAGCGCCCCCTAGAAAGTTAAACAAATTGAGCCCCTGCAGTGCGTTTAACGTAGACTCAGGAAACTTGGTACACATATGCAACATGTCAAGATGTACAAAAAACTTCATTAGAGCCATACCCTAAACCCAACAGGAAGTCCGCCATTTTGATTTCAAAGTTCGAAATTAGTGCGATTTCGGCCATTTCCACGTCGTACTTTAACGAACTCCTCCTAGAGATTTCATCCGATCAACTTCAAACTCGGTCTGTGCCATCTTAAGATGTTAAAGATGAAAAGTTGTTAAAAGAAAAACCTGGCCTTGGCGGGTCGGTCATTTTGTGTGTTTCGCCGCCGAAACAGGAAGTGGGTATAACTCGAGTGTACATTGTCCAACTGGCTCGAAACTTTTCAGGATTCATAAGAGTCCAACCCTGAGGACAAATAAAGGCCGATATTTACTTAAAGTCATAGCGCACCCTAGTGGCAACAGGAAGTAGGCCTAAAAGTCAAGGTGGTATACTTTAACAAATCTCTTAGAGATTTCATCCAATGGACTTCAAACTTGGTCTGTACCATCCCAACACCTTAAAGATAAAACGTTATTAAAAGAAAAACTTTTCGTCAGAAGGTGTGGGCGTGGCGTGGCGGCCATTTTGAGTGTTTAGCGATGAACAAAAGAGTTGTTGTAACTTCAGTGTACGTTGTCGTATCTGCCCAAAATTTCTCATGATTGACAAGGGTCCAGGCCTAAGGACACCTACAGGCCAAAATTGACTTTTGGTCATAGCGCCCCCCGCTGGCAACAGGAAATGCGCCTTATATGACAAACATCATCCGATTTACATGAAACTTATAATGTGTGGTCTACATGTGATAGTGAGCCGCCCCCTATACTTTAACCACGCCCACTTACTCAGGCCAAACCCCTTTCATAACATTTGAACCGTTTAAGGTAGAGTCTTGTGTGAGGTGTCATTGAACTCAGCAGAGAGTTCCTTCTTCATTGGTGATGGTTTGACCCGCCCCCTATGTTCAAGCCACGCCCCCTTTCATACATGCTGACCCATCTAAGGTAGAGTCTTGTGTGAGGTATCACTGAACTCAGCAGAGACTTCCTTTTTAATTGGTGATGGTATGCTTTAGCCACGCCCCTTTTCACAACTAATGAACCATATGGCGTAGAGTCTTGTGTGAGGAATCGTTGAACTCGGCAGGGAGTTCCCTTTTCATTGTCGACGATTTGCGGTGTCTGAGTGCCCCGCAAATGCACGATCGCAAGGAGCGGCGTCCGCCAGTAGCGGTGTCCGCCAGTAGCCCCGACGCGCACAATGGCGCGAGGGCCCGTCCATCGCTGCTCGCAGCTTTAATTATTATTATTATTGAAAGACCGATTTATTGGGACAATAACTACAAAATAGTAAAGTTTTGAGTTTGTTTTTGAATGTGGACACAGTTGTGATGGACCTCAGGCCATCAGGCAGCACACCAAAAAGTACAAATGGATGGATGTCAATATACTTATTTTAGAGGGAATAATGTGCTACAGATGAAAATGTAGTTGCAGACGTTCGTATATCTTGTTAATCAACTGCAAAGATCTCAGCCAGCTGTCATAGGATGCTAAAGAGCTTTTACTACAGAGAATGTAGCACATGCACTAGGCTCCAGAGACTCAACACCATCATTACACCAACTAAGGTCATTAACAGTTACCACATTCTGTAAAACACGACACAAATCCTCTGTGGACTCCTTCCCTTCCTAAACCACAGGAATCAAGCACTGACAGCTATATGCAGAGATCATGATGACTCAAACATTAGGTCAAAGTCTGCAAGCACAGCAAGAAGATAAATGGTACATGCCTACAGAGGGACTGTTTAACACCATTACGACACAGTGCAGGCGTATGAGACACACATCTACATCGATACAACAAAAAATAAATGATGGATGAAGTTGCAGTGAGGGTATTTTAATGAAACAACTCAAAAACCCTTTTTGGATCAACATTAGTTATTTTGATCTGGATTAAATATCAAGTCCTGGGTGTACCGTAATGTTTAAATTAATCTAGTCTTTAATTTGTTGCCTTACAGACCGTTCTGTCGTTGTCATCATTATCATCTCTGCCACAATCTCATTCATCTTACATAATCCATTACTTATATGTATATTTTCATTCCCCATCATTATTGTAATCAACACCATCCTTATCACCAGCAAGACCACAAAATGTACTCAATCACTCACTGCTGGCCTGACTTTTTACTGAAACTGAGTCATTAAGACTTGTTGACTTGTTTACCTGTTGTCTCTTCTCAAACTCCAGTTTAATTGGGGACTTGATGCAGTTGCAGGTGTCCTGATAAGTCTGTTTAAGTGCCAACTCCATCAGATGTTTATGGTACGCCCCCGCCATGTTGCCACACAAGAAAATTATGATATTGGCCAAAATCTGTAGATAAACAGAGAACAGACACAGCTGGTGTTAGATAAATATCCGACAAAAATAATCTTCAAGTAAAATATATGAATGCGTGAATAGTAATCTAGCATTTATTTGAAAGAGCAGAAATAGAGCTGTGAAAGGGAATACATTCAACATACTATTTTTTGGTGTGTTAACTATTGTACATGAATAGGCAGTATCAGAAAAGCCATTTTATTCCGTGGCAACGGTCATAAAACAGATGTTTTCTCATGTCCCAATATGAAAGCAGTATTAAAAAGTAGTAAGTCCTAAGGGGGCAATGAGTTTTTATGGCATGAAAGCAAGGCAAAAGAAAAACCTCTGAAGTCAGAAATAGGACAAATGCTTTTCCTAAAGGGTACTAGGCCCTGGCAACTGAGATTCTGCAGTGATGTCAACATCCAGTCCTGCACACTGTACTGTATTTACTCTAAGGGCAATGTGGCATAAGTAAACAACACAGCTTACTTCATTTTCTTGTGAATCAGTTATTTATTTTAGCAGTGGGGCAGGTCCGAACACTGGCTTATCATCCGGACATATACATACACATATATATATATACACATATATATATATACACATATACATACATATATACATACATACACACATACACACACACATACATACACACACATACATACACACATATATACACATATACACATTTATATATTATTATATTATTATATATATATATATATATATATGCACTGGCTAATGTCCGCACCTCTTGTCTATATAAATAGACTTTCCCTTGGGTTCATGTTATCGTACATCCAGTCTGTTTCTTAATCAGTGTTATTACTTGTGGATGCAGAGGAAACCGGCTAAGGAGACCGGCTGAGGTGGGTCCTCAGATCCACCTCAGCCGGTCTCCTCTGCATCCACAAGTCCAACCTCCACAGTTTTGGGGACAGAGCCTTCTCCAGGGCAGCTCCCAGGCTCTGGAACTCCCTCCCCCAAGAGATCCGCACCTCTGAGTCCCTCACCATCTTCCAGTCCCACCTCAAGACCCATCTCTTCACCTCTGCCTATCCATAGCCCCACGCCGCCCTCCCTTTTCATCTGTGCCTGAAGTTTGTTTTGTTCCGTTTTGCATTGTTTTTATTATCTACCTGCCCTGTAAAGAGACTTTAAGTTCATGAAAAGCTCAATATAAATTAAATTTATTATATTATTACAACAACCCCCCCGCCCCCACTACAGGCTCTATTTGATTCAAGTGATGACGCTGCTGTTAATCATACTCATGCTTTACACATTTATTGTAATCAAGTAGTTTTACTAATGAGTAAGCAACATTTCCCGACCCACTTTATTAATACATCCAAACTCAGTAAAGAATATCTAGAGCTAACGTTTGAAATCTGACACTCAATGATGAGATTACCACTGGACAGACTTGTGAACTCTGGGATCTCCCAACTTTGATCAAGTTTAATAGAAGCAATAGCATTTGTAGTTTTCTAATTGCTGAAAGCCATACATCTCGTCTATCAACAAGACAGTAATATCTCCACATTTAGTACTTCCTCAGCATTATTTAAACTTAACACAACATGCTAACCTGTAAATGTTAGCATGTTTACACACAACACAGAATTACACACAACAGCTGTATACTTTCAGTCTTGCATTCACATTGTCAGGCCTGACTCTTTGTTCGACAGATAAAATGAGTCAATTATGTATCCATGTCACATACTGTAAGTGATGCTTACTAACCATAAGTAATGGATAAATAGAAAAGGCTGATATCCAAGGACAAAATATAAAGATAACAGCAATTGTATTGCCCCTGCATGTGTGTAACTCATCGCGTATGCTATCCCTCTTTTTCAGTCAATATCCAGCAGCAGAGAATACAAAATGTTAAATATGACACAGAAGGATGAATGCTTACTCCAACCAAAGCTCCTCAGTATACCCACAAAGAGCAAACTGTGAGAAGAGCAGTCTATATGGTTTATTTTCATTTCAAAACCGTTCTTTACCTTCATTCACATTTCATGCATCCCTCATTGCAGCACTACACAGGAAGCCCCATTACAGGAGGTATTATGATAGGAGGTGGCCCAGTGATGACAGGTGAAGGCATAAAGATCCAGGGGCCCTAATAACCTTGCGCTCAATATTTTGCAAATGGACAATTTAATGGTTCTCTCCCATTGCATCTTAAAAAATATTATTTTCTCCCACTCCTGAACCCTCCTTCATACTTCCCATTCTCTCTCGTTTCCCTGCCTTGTCTCATTTTCACCAATTTCCCTTTCACTTGCAGTCTCATCTTACTTTCCAGCATAATGGTGACCTTCTTGTCACACTGACCACTGGCAATTTGCTCTGTCCTTTTTGACGTAAATGTGCTTGACATTACAGCACCAGGAGAATAAGCCTGTGACCTTTTGCACAAAGAAGAAACTGTGTATTTCAGTAAAAATTCTCCAAGCAAAAAACAAAAGTATAAATGCGCACATCATGTATCTTTCAGCTCATAAAAGTTAATGGGATTTGTTTAGTTTATGCATTTTACCAGGGTAGGTTTTCCGTTCAAAGATTCATATCAGACTTTTTGAAACCGAAAACCTACATCAGTGAATCTTTTTTACTAGTCTATGTATTGTAGAGCTGCAAGCCAGACAATTCTCATCCTTTTGCTAACAGTAGACATCACGCTTTCTGCTTCTATTAGCACAGTTCAATAAATTGTTCATAACATCTATAAAATAATGTACAACCAATAATTATAACAAGCAATAACTTCAACTATGAGTACAGATGTACAGTATACAATACTCACACTTGAAAAACAGAAAACAGGATCCGATTTGTATGTTCACATTCTGTGCTCTAAATGCTGTTCTAAATATATTAGATGAATGTACTGCAAACCATCAATGTACTGGTTTCTCCTTTATATTTGACAAAAGCAAACATCAGGGGCAGAGACCATGTGCATATGAGGTCTGCTGGCTTGGTTTATGTTCACATCTTTTCACGGTATTCACTATGCACTGAATTTATTATCGCCTCTCTGCATTTCCAAAGACTGAACATTATTGTAGATTAAAGGCAACACATTTACAAGCCTGGCTTAGTTTACGACTGTTTATTTTTCATAGAAATTCTGACAGAACAGTCTGAACTTTGTGCTACAGAGTAGTGTTTAGAGCAACGGGTTCAGACAAGTACACTGAATGACTGAAAGCAGGCACAAGAAGATGGACTGGGGCCTTTTTAATCTGCTTTATAAAAAGGGTTTTCATACAGCCTATATATTGTATGCAATATTGTATAATCTCACTTTAAGTATCCTCATAATTACCAATTAAATCAGCTACGCATTTATTTTCTCTTTTAATTAAAATTGTGTTGCACTAGACAACACAAAACATCAGCTACAAGTACTGTTTGCAATTTTGTAGTCCTCAATACGTACATGTGATGTAAGTAACTTCTTCTTCTTTGCGGCTATTGGGAGTGGAGGTGGTAAAAAGGAGTCTGTCTGGGAAGATTGACAACTTACTCACTGCTTTCAAGAAGCCAGTTCTCACTAGTTAAGTTTGACTTGATGCTTCCTGTGGACACAGAATATTTCCCTGACAATACTTGACACCAGAATGCAAAGATAAATGGGGTGCATTTCTCTGCTGAAGTTTATCTTCTTTTAAACAGCAAAAAGAGTCCAATATTTTATAACCTGCTGCAGAAAGCAGAAACATAACAAACCTATTTTAATATGTTTTGACAAACCCCTCAGTTTGTGGGTCATCCAATCACAACATTTAGCTGTTACACTGACTGCATTCAGTTAGACCTGAGAGCTACTCTATTAGCTGATATCTGTAAGACAAGACACTGACAGCAATTCAGGCCATCTCAAAGGTCAGCTGTGTGCATCATCCATAGCCCTATGCAGGCTATTATGGCTGCTATTATACTCCCATGTGTAAAGCAAGATAGCTATCTAAGATCACTGTGAAGGTGAATCTTGTTTATTGCCTGTTGGCAACAGACATCCAGCAGACTAGCTTACATGATCCCTTCAACAGAAATTACCACAAGTAAAACTGACTGACTAGTAAAATACACGTCTCAACAATTCTCAAGAGAGAAGTGAAGTGGAAATTTCAAGCTAGATTTTCAAATTTAAAAAGGGAAAAGAGAAACCAATGAAAGATACATATCAAGTCAGCAAAGGTTAATACTTTCATTTGGATTAAAACAAAGCCTAACCTCCCCCTTAAACAGGTAATGCATGTAATATGCAACAGCTGCTACTGCTAAGAGTCTGTGAAAATCTATTAGATGAAGCTTAAATGGAGTGTGAGTACCGTGTGGCACTGTGTGTTAATTATTCCCCCCCCCCTTTACATTTTGAACTGAGTGAAGCTAAAGTCTAAAAACACAAGTTAAAGTGATGGTTCGGAGTAATTCACCCTAGGGTCCTTTGCACCATGACCTCGAGCCAAACACCCCCCCAGAAGCTTTTTTCACCTGGGTCTAACATTGGGCGAGTTAGCGTAGAGTAGCGTTAGCCGCTGAGTAGCTTAGCGCGGGGCTAATGGACCCACGTTTGTATCGTGGGTCCATTAGCCCCGCGTATCAGTAGCTGACGCAAGTAGCGCAGAAGAAGAAGTCAGTACGTGATGAACGAGTTTAAGTGTACATGCTACAGCTCCTGATCTGAGCTGTGTTTTCATATTTCCTACAGGTAAGCTGACTGTAATCAGCACCCGGGTAATAGACATCAGTAGTTTATTTTATTAGAGCTGTAGTTAACAACTGTGACATTAAGAGACATTGATTTTGACCGTGTTACGAGTGTGTATATGTGCTGCCTCGTGTGTCTAAGATGGCGGACACCGATAGTAATGACTTTGGTCGCTAAACACAAGCTACTACCTTTCTGTGTGAGCTATAAGGAGTGTGGTTAATGTGGTTAAGACAGTAGTGAGAACAAACGGTGTGAAACGAGATTAACAGAGTAAATGTTTTAGGAAACTGTTTAATTGTGTGTATTGCAGTGTTGCCACAGTTACTTTGACAAAGTAACTTAGTAAATTTACAGATTACTTCATTTTAAAAGTAATTTAGTTACTTTACAATGACTTGATTTTAAAAGTAACGAAGTTAGATTACAAGTTGGCATTGCCAGTAGTTGGGATCTGGTTTATTACGGCACGAAAGAGAGAGAGTCAACTGTGTTTAAGGGCAGCATTTCTGCTACAACATAGGCCTACTGCCCGACCAACTTCTTCAACTCTCCCCCACTTACTGGTTTTGCACTGAAGTCCAGCTTTTGTTGTTTGGGGTGACAAACTCCAAATAGTGACTGTATTTCTGGCTAGAAAACGCACATCTCTCTCCTCCCTCCATTGTTTGTTTTACGCGTTTGTTGTTTTTTGTTTTTTTGCTTTTTTTTCCCCCCCCCAAAAAGTGACCTGTCCTCATGCTGAAAACGTGACTTGTCGCATACATAACTTCACTCCCCGAGACACAAGAAGAAAGCAAAAATATATATTTTTCCTAAGGAAAATGACAAAAATAGTAACGCACAGTGACTTGGATAAGTAACTTTAATCTGATTACTGGTTTGGAAATAGTAACGCGTTAGATCACTCGTTACTGAAAAAAGTGGTCAGATTAGAGTAACGCGTTACAAGTAATGCGTTATGTGGCATCACTGGTGTATTGTTCAGTAGGCCAAGCTAATTCTAATCAACGGTAAATGCTAATGCCACAGCCTGAGCGTTATGAAGGTTAAAGGAGCATTCCGTGATGTTTTGGTAAGTGGAGTGTGCAGTAGTCAGTGTTTAAAACTTTAATTGTAATCCATATGAAAATAATACAGTAACTGGCTGTGGGTCAAAGAATAGTTATATTAGGGCGTTTTCACACCTGTAGTTCGTTTGCTTTGGTCCGAATCAGTTTGTGAGTTAGTAAATTTGGAGCGATTTCCCCTCGGTCGGTTTGGTTTGGTTTCACATCTGGAAAAATCTAAGCGTACCAAAATGCGTCATTACAAATCAGGCAAAAACGTCCAGCCCTCTTATTTGTCGGATATGTCTGGGGGCGGGAGCAAGAAAGTAAATACAGGAAGAAGGTCCTGTGTTCTGGACTAGTGCATATTTCTTGCATCTCCATGGTTAAACCAGACATTGTTTCGCGAGAGACGTTACTACGTCTGCTCTGGTCACCGAGACTTCGCTCTGCTCTGTCGGCGTCTGTCTCCAACTTTAGCTGCAGCTGGTTTGACCACGGAGATACGAGTGACGGACAGCAAGCTTGACCGCAGTTTATTTCTGTGATAGAAACACTGCAAGCTGCTACAGTTTGCTGCTCTGCTGCATCGCAGATTGCTAAACACACTACAGACATTAGGTCAGACTGGAGGAGTACATATAGGCCTAGTTGGTGCGGTTCGAGTACGAATCACGTTCTCACCACAAACAAACCGCTCCAGAGTTTGATTGAAAGCGTACCGAGACCACCTCTTCAAGCAGGTCTCGGTCCGCTTTTGGTGCACTCCCGAGTGTGAATGCCGCATTCTCACCTGCCCTGACGAACCGCACCAGCGGGACAAACGAACTCTAGTGCGATTCAACCGAACTAAAGACTGTCAGTGTGAAAACGCCCTTAGATAATTCAGTTCATAAGCATAATTCATAGAGGTTTAAAAACTGAGAGTAATATGACAAGTTCATAGATTATTCTTATATGTTAAAAAGAGTAATTTGACACCAAAAAGAGACAATATTTTTGTAGCTATGATCACTTGCTAAATACTTACCTGTAGTAGTAGTAAGAGTAAGTAAACATGTATTTGGGTACTTAACATT
>NC_053118.1:15961936-15981936 GCF_010015445.1 Perca fluviatilis
ATCCCGATTCTGTGCTTAAAGCATTACAATTTTAGCAACTACATTCAAATGCACCCCTACACATGAAGAAGGGTCTTCTAAGGATTACTTTTCTACACTAATGTTACATTTTCTTGCAATTCTGTTTTATATCCGTATGTACAGTATATTAAAACAAAAAATAGTTCTCATTCCAGAAAAGAAATTCTTGCTACTAACAATGTCAAGGTTTATTGTTTCTGCAAGGGAATGACTAGAAAGATGTGAAGCTGGTAAAATGTTCAGCCAACATCTTCATTCGTTTTTATTCCCTCTTCATATTGCTTATATGAATTTGTCCATTTTGCTTTCTATCCAAGTTGCACTTTAACTTAGCATGGTGTGGTTTATTCAAGAGGATGTAGAGTGATGTCATTAAAAGTTATGGATGAACAAGAGCTTTTTTATTATGCATGGATTGATATGAGAGCAAAGTTAATATAAATGGAGGCTACAGCTTAAAAAAAATGAAAGGGGCAGATTCAACTTTGATTTGGTTGCATTACAATACTCTTCTTCATTGGCATAATTATTAATTGACTACGGAAATACAATGTTAATCAAGTAAAACGGAAATTCCCAAGATGTGTGGCCTGCCGTCTGTCACACACTGCCTGTGCTGTGTGTGTTTGTGCGGTTTGTTTCGCTCCTTGCTCTGGATGTCAACTCTCTACTAGTGTATTATCGGCAAACGCTGCTGGATCTTCGATTTTCTGCCGAAGAAGTAGTAAAATTGGATGATGGTAGACGTGAAACTTTGCCCCCACACCTGGCGAGGGTTCCGGCTCACCTTTACCGTGCCCTGGCCCCCACCTTCTTGGCACAACGTGTGGCCACTGTGTCGGGTTCCCCGGACAGCCAACGCCACAGTCCCGCCAGTTGTTGCCAGGATTGGCATGGTAAATGCTACATCACTAGCGAGCAAGACTTTTGTCTTAAAGGACTTCTTCACGTCCCAAGGATTGGATTTCCTCTGTGTGACTGAGACATGGCTGAGTGTTGGTGAGTCCAGCGCTTTCACTGAACTTTTACCCGATGATTGCTCCTACTTTACCTCCCAGCGGACGTTGGTCCGAGGAGGAGGAATAGCGACTGTCTTTAAGAGTAATTATAAATGTAAGCAGCTATTGCTGTCATCCTCTTTCACCAGCTTTGAACTGAGCTCATTTGAGATTGGTCGCTCTCACACAGTGTGCTGTGGTCTATCGGCCTCCCAAGTACAACAAGGACTTTTTAAATTACTTTTCTGATTTCCTGGCTGAAAAGTATGACCGTGTGCTTGTTGGGGATTTCAATGTTCATGTGTGTTGTCCTGATAAGCCAATGGCAAAGGTTTTTTAAACCTTATTGATTATTTTCATCTTGTGCAATCTGTGTCTGGACCCACACAAGAACACGGACACACACTTGATCTTGTCTTATCATATGGTCTGCCCGTTTTTAATCTAGAGATATGTGACGCAGTGTTTTCGGACCATATGCCTGTATTATTTGAGGCTGCTCTTGCCTGTAATACAGTTAAACCTTGCGCTGCTACTCAGCGCTGTCGCATTATTAACCCTTCCACTGCTGTTCAGTTCTTGGTTGCTTTCAGTCAGAATTCCATCATTCCTGAGTCTGTGTGCAATACTGAGGAGCTTAGCTCATGGTTTCACTACACCTGCCAAACTGTTTTGGACACTGTGGCTCCATTAAAATCCAGGCAGCCTAAAACTAGATCTGACGTGTCGTGTCATCTAAATGACACGACTCATGCTGTCAGACGTGAGTGCCGTAGAGCTGAGCGCAAGTGGAAGAAGAACAAATTGCAGGTGTCTTTTCAAATGTTAAGGGACTGCTGGCATCATTAGCAGAAAACTGTGAAAGATGCTAAAAGAAGCCTCGTGTTTTGTTTAACACTATTGACTCACTTCTAAATGCCCCGCAGACTGCCTGTATGGAGGCGTCCACTGCTGTGTGTGAAAACTTTTCACTTTTTTATTGATAAGGTCACTTCAATTAGGGCTCAAATATCACCTTCAGCTTATGACACCTCAATCTCTGTCCCCTGCTCTGCTGTTTTTGACCAGTTTGAGCCTGTGACTCTTTCCTTTTTACAGGACATTGTTGGTCATTTGAAGCCCTCAGGTTCTTCAAACGATGCGGTGCCTTCTCGACTATTTAAGGAGGTTTTCCCCACTGTAGGACCATCTGTTATTACAGTCATTAATAGCATTTTGTCCAGGTGTGGTCCCTGAAAATTTTAAAAAACATGCAGTAGTAACCTCTGATTAAAAAACCTGCTCTAGATCCTGCAGTCCTTGCAAATGTCAGGCCTATCTCCAACTTGCTTTTCCTTTTAAAAATCCTGGGGAAGATTGTGTACAGTCAATTAATGGCCTTTCTGGAAGAACATAATATTCTAGAGGTTTTCCAATCCGGTTTTAAAACCCTGCACAGCATAGAATCATCCCTTTTGAGAGTTTTTAATGATATCTTTTTAGCTACTGACTCTGGTGACTGTGTTATCCTCGTGCTTTTAGATTTAACTGCTGCATTTGACACAGTGGATCATGAAATATTGATCTCACGTTTGAAGCAGTGGGTGGGCATCAGCGGCATAGCACTGGAGTGGTTCAGATCGTACTTGGCTGATCGAATGTTCTGTGTCAGCCTTGGTGACTGTGTATCCTCCACTGCTCCTCTCTTGTGAGGGGTCCCACAGGGCTCAGTTCTTGGCCCTTTCCTTTTCTCTTTCTATTTACTCCCACTTGGTTCCATACTTAGGAAGCATGTCATTTCATTCCATTGTTATGCAGATGACAGTCAGATTTATGTGCCTATTAGAAGATAAAAGAAAGATGCATACTCTGTCAGATTGATACTTAAGTGTCTCGACGACATAAAGGCCTGGATGGCTCTGAACGTTTTTAATTTTAATGATGAAAAGACAGAGGTGATGGTTTTTGGTGGCACCACTGGGACCCCCCCCCCTGTAGATCTGGGTTCCTTGGAACAGTATATAAAACCTAGCATCAAAAACCTAGGGGTTAAAGTCAACCCAGAGCTTAAGTTTAGCAGTCAGATCAAGGCTGTTGTCAAATCAAGCTTCTTCCACTTGAGGCAGCTGGCCAAAATAAAGCCAATACTGTCAAGACAGCACTTTGAGTTGGTAATCCACGCCTTTGTTACCACTCGGCTGGATTACTGTAATTCACTTCATGTGGGGGTAAGTGGGTCCTCCATCGCCCGTCTACAGATGGTACAGAATGCTGCTGCACGTCTTTTAATTGGCACACGTAAACATGAGCACATTTCCCCCATCTTAGCCTCACTCCACTGGTTGCCTATTTAATTTAGGATCCATTTTAAAAAAAAATTATTTGCTTTTAAAGCCCTGAATGGTCTTGCCCTGCCCTACCTCTCGGAGCTTCTATGCCCTTATATCCCCACTCGCCCTCTCAGGTCAGAAGATCAGGTGCTCCTGAGTGTGCCTAAAACTAAGCGGAAGCTCAGAGGAGACCGTGCCTTTGCTGTGGCGGCTCCTAAATTATGGAATGATCTGCCACTGCACGTTAAACAAGCCTCTTCTCTTCTCTGTGGCCAAAGACACCTAGTAAGATGTTGACTTGTTGTACTTCTTTTAATTATTTAGATTGATTGTTTTTCATTGCGCAGCTATTATTTTGTATTCATGTTATATTGTTATGTATTTTATTTATGATGTCTTATTTATTCTTCTGTACAGCACTTTGGTCAACTTTGGTTGTTTTAAAGCGCTTAACAAATAAAGTTGGATTGGATTGGATTGGAAGTGTCAACCCTATCCGTATTGTTCCTATGTAAAGGCATTTCTCGCTTTCCTAGCGCTGTTTGTTGTGACATGTGGGATAAAATTTCCAGGGATTTTATTTGCACTAATAGACTTTGTCAACTTAAAGATCAGGCAAAGAAACATTCTCACAGTCCCAAAGTGTGGCTGTGCAAGTTTTTGATACATTTGGGAGGCGTAGAGAATAAATGTAAGCCTGTGGAATTCAGCAGTGATCCTCCATTTAGTTTCAATGAGGTTGAAGTAGAGCCAAAAGCAGAATAATACAGGTCTTGTCAATTCATATCAATGACGGAATTCAAACAATTTGCATAAGATACACCACTGGAATTTCTTGGGAAGGCGTAAAAATAGCACTTTACTTTTAAGAACATTTTGCGTGTCATGTCTACTCATTTTAAGCTTTTCGTATGTAATTTAGCGCTCAGTTCTCATTGCTACGTTTCAATTTTCATGTTTTAAACATGTTTTTAATGTGTGAATTCAAACAAATCTACAATCTACAAAACTACTTGGTTAGGTTTAGGAAATTCTAAGTATGTTTGTTATTACATTAATTAAGTTACTTATGTAAGTTAGGTAGTCAACATAAGTAAGTTAACATTGACTTTTGGTTTCACCCGAGACAGTGGTCTCCTGGGGGAAAGCCAGGTGTTAGTTTGGTACCATCCAACCAGTCCTCCTCCCTACAAGGACTCTCTCGCTCTTTATACTATGCCCAACAAAATAAATCAGTAGAGACTTAGTGCTGTGGAGATAGGTCTGGCAATGCGAGACTTATAGAGACTAAATGTTGTGAAATGACACATGTAAAAAAAAAAGGCATAATAACATGCAAAATGACTTAAGAATTGTTGAGCTTCCTCTCTGTTCTCTGGGACGTCTGTTGAGTTTTCTATTTTCATTTTAACGAAAGGGATTGATTAGAATTCAAACCAGCAGTTTCAGAAAAGCGAGTTCTGAAGGGCAAGTTTAACGATGTGGTTTTAATAAGTAAATGGATCAACAACCACTGAGATTTTAGCATTTGGTTGTTGTATTCTCTTTCCCAGGGGGATAATGCACTACACTGAATGTGTGCAAAATATAATAAATCCAACTTGATTTCATTAACATACAATTCTTCTGTGATCAGAGCAGCTGTCAGGTTTCTGGTAGAATGCCCAAAGAGAAGAAAGAAGGAGAAGATAATGGCTTAAAGAAAATATACAACGCTGTTCTGTAGGCCTGCCTTTGTTTACCCATAGTTATGCTGAAATCCATGGTTCCATTGTTGCAGTCAGGAATGGTAAACACTAAACAGCTCTCTTTTCCACTTCCTCCCTGTATCTAGCCATCCATCCATTCATCAAGCTTTCTTCACTTTAAGATCTTTAGGCCAATCTCTCCGTTTTTTTCTGCCTGACTATTGGCCTCTTTCTTTCTCCACTTATTTAGGGAGCAGACATCAAATTATGTATGAATTGGGTGCCTTGGTGTATATGTGTGTACATACTATATATTACTATACAGTAAAAATATTTGCATTAATCTACTGACTTAAAGTATTGATTATACTTTAATTATAGTCATGGTAAAAGTAACAAAACATAACAGTAGTAGCAGTAATAAAGTAGGGTTGGGAATTAGTTTAGCCATGCTGCTTACTAGGTATTTGAGGGGATAGTCTGCCATATTTGTTGGCACCTGTTGTTTGTCTACATAAGCAGAGAAACTGAGACAAGCAGCGTGGAGTAGTGGAGTAGTGTTACTCAAGTTGGAAATGTTCATGAGTTGTGTGAGGGACCAAGCAGTAAGGCAGGAGAAGTCACAGGTAGATTGAAAAAAGGAAGGGCTTTATTTACCCCAAAACTTTCAAAAATAACTGTTTACAAACCAAAGTGAGGATGAAGTGCCGGGCCCATCAAATAGGTCCACTAAACAGAACGTTACTAGATTTTAACACATAAAACTCAACATACAACTGACATAACAAAGAAGAAACAAAGGGGACATATACAGTTGACTGCATTACACAACCCTTATTTGGTAGCTCCTCGACTCCTCAGTCCTCAGTTAAACCGGAAGTTGTTCTGTCTCTCCTCAGTGAAGGCCGTCTCAAAGCTCTTATGTTTGCCCCGAGGAGCGAGCATCGAGGAGCTATATGCGAGGATACACAAGAGTAGCCTTCCCGGAAGCTGTGCAGCTGAAGGAGTTGCTAACTCTGCCCACACAGCTGACAAATTCATGTGACGCAGAGGAAAAGGCGCCTCATCCCTTTAAAACACATTTGCTCGTTGCCTCTCTCCTCCCATGATTTCCTTGCATCTCTCCCGTGCCCCCATGGTGGGAGGGTCTAAGACGCGAGGAAGGAAGGCAAATGTACGACTCAAAGAGGCAATAGGCTCGTTCGAGATGAGCCAGATCTGCGCAGAATCGATCACCGGCGATCGCCGCCCAATGCATGCCGGTTAGATTTGTGTCCGACTTGATCCGACTTGATCTCGACTTGCTCTGACGTCATGCACACGTGGGCAACGATAATCTCACGAGATCAAGGCAGCCGCAGTTTTTAGAGCCAGGCGCCGCAGTTGCTCTCCACCGACTGCAAGAGCCAGGCGGACCCATGGCATGCTGGGAAACGCCGGCTTCTCAGCTGATCTAACAGCTGATTGGTTCAGAATCGACTCAACATGATGATGTTTTATATAAACTTTTTTATTGATTTTGAATCGGAGGAATTTTAACTGCGATTTGTCTGATTTAACATGTTGTGTGACTGATAGTTATATTTAGAAGTCAGAGAGACTAAATCTGTTCAGATTATGGATCATCTATAGTGTGTTGTTAATTAAAATCAGCAACAGATCGCATGTAGAGCATTTTGACAGCTACCCTGTCATAATAAAAACAACTGGAGACTGTGTAGGAGCTGATATATGGGTCTGAACATTTTATTAAATCGGAATTGGACCACAGTGTTTCTGTCACTTTCTGTTCAGCCTGAAGGCTGCTGGAAACGGCTGGAAAACTGTCCGACTTGAGAGCGAATTTTTGTCACTGCCCCTGGCTGCTGCCGCCTGCTCTCGTCTACTTTACAGGCGAGGCGCAGTTCATCTCGAACGAGCCTATTTTAAGGGTTATGAGATGCAACCCATTTACTGCTTGATCAGACCAGTTACTACACACAGGGGAAACTAACAATAAAACATTACAAATTAAACTACAAATAACAATCAAAGCAAAACCAAACACTTATTAAAAAAAAAAAAAAAATTAACATTAACCAAAACAAAAATAATTTATATAATGTAAATCAAGCAAAAAAGTACTCTAAAGAAAGAATGAAGCTCCCCCACGACATGGCGAGTAATGGTAGTGTCCAATTAGGCCACCTGGCCTATAAAGCAGCTCTTGCTCCAGGTGCCACCATTTTGCCCCGCAGACTGCGTGGGTCTTTCCTCACAGTGTGGAACTTCTGACACTGGTAAGCCTAAAAGAACTAAATGTTACAAGATAGGAACAGACAATACAGAAGTAACTAAATGTTCAAGCTACAAAAGCTACTTGTAATGTTAACTAAATCAATAAATGCATGTGAAGCCGTGTGTCCTGCAAATTATTTGTAATTAGTAAATGTTTGAAACAAAAGCATGCATGTGTCTCAATCTTACGAAAAAATAAGAAAAAATACAATAAAGTGTGAGTGCTCGACTTTTTACGATGGCTGTGTTGCCGCGGCTATGGCCATCACGGGTTGTAATGTCTATAGAAGTGTCTAGCTGACGCCTTTCTCCTTTCACTCCTTTATTTTACTTCAGTCAGTTAAAAATAGACTTTTACGTGAATGAGACAGACTGAATTCATAAACACGGTAAAGGCAATTCAGCTTTATCTTGGTGGGTAAGAAGGCAACTTTTCCCCCACTTAAATTTTATCATTGTGTTTCAATGCAGCTAATAACAGATCACAGGCTCATTGCAGTACAGTTAACTAGCTGCCAACAATTATGGCTTAGCTGTGATTTGACATAACACTTTCCCAAGATGTAGCAATAGTAATAAAAGTAGTAAAGTAGCGTTAGCAATACTGATGATGTAGCCGTGACTATGCTGCAATTGCTGCAGTAGTTCTCACAGTGACAGTAGTTAAGTTTCCCAGTCTTTAAAAGCTTATGTATGCTCATTATCAGTCTGACACATACAATACACATACAGTGTGTGTCATTGCAGTTAATGCAGTAGTTGAAATGTACAGTTGTAACACTTAACAATATCACATGGAGGCAGTGGGATACTTTCCTGCACCTATTCTTTTTATCATGGGCACTCACAATGACTCAAATTAAAAGTCCCATTAATCCGACAGTGTAATCCCTCCATTGCATGGAGCAGCCTATTCAGCCTGAGTGTGGATTAGAGAACACTGAGACCCTGTGTTGGTGGTCACTGGTGTAAAACACCTCATAAAGATAATAGTGTGTGTGTGTGTGTGTGTGTGTGTGTGTGTGTGTGTGTGTGTGTGTGTGTGTGTGTGTGTGTGTGTGTGTGTGTGTGTGTGTGTGTTGCTGTGCTGGTGGTCAGATTGGGAGCGCGCAGAAAGCTTGTGTATATGTGTGTTGGGGGGGGGGGGGTTATGTTGTACATGTGGATAATGTGCTTCTTTTCTTTCTTTGTGGTTACCTGGTGAAGGGGAAAATCCCTATGAGGTGGTCTTCTCGCAATGTGGAATACGTAGACGGGGGCCTGTAACAGAGGAAACAGTGAATTAATAAAATAAGCCCCCCTGAGTCGAACACTATTTCAAGTCAGAGGGCTCACAAACGGGATGGAGGGGAGAGTTTTAATGGATAAAGCAAAAGGAGGGACCAAAGACAATCCGCCACCATTTACAAGTTTTCTAACCATAGAAATGGAATGAGTAGAATGGACAATGAAGTGTTGTGTTCATTTGATTAGTTCAAGAGAAAATAGGCTCGTTCGAGATGAACTGCGCCTCGCCTGTAAAGTAGACGAGAGCAGGCGGCAGCAGTCGGGTGCAGTGACAAAAGTCCGCTCTCAAGTCGGACAGTTTTCCAGCTGATTCCAGCAGCCTTCAGGATGAACAGGAAGTGACAGAAACAATGGTGGTCCGATTCCGATTTAATAAAATGTTATCAGACACATATATCAGCTCCTACACAGTCTCCAATTGTTTTTATTATGACAGAGTAGCTGTCAAAATGCTCACATGCGATCTGTTGCTGATTTTAATTACCAACAGACTGTAGATGATCTGTAATCTGAACAGATTTAGTCTCTCTGACTTCTAAACGTAACTATCAGTCACACAACATGTGTTCTGTACAGAGTAAGCCTTTAAATCAGACGAATCACAGTTAAAATCCCTCCGATTCCAAATCAATAAAAAGTTTATATAAAACGTCATCATGTTGAGTCGATTCTGAACCAATCAGCCGTTCGATCAGCTGAGAGGCCGGCGTTTCCCAGCATGCACTGGGTCCGCCTGCGTCCGCCTGGCTCTTGCAGTTGGTGAAAAGCAACTGCGCTACCTGCATCTCAGAACTGCGGCCGCCTTGGTCTCGTGAGATTATCAATACCCACGTGTGCATGACATCAGAGCAAGTCGGGATGAAGTCGGACACAAATCTAACCGGCATGCATTGGGTGCCGATCGCCGGTGATCGATTCTGCGCAGATCTGGCTCATCTCGAACGAGCCTATTGGCAATTGTTAATTGTTATGGTAGCAACACCCATCAGTGGGGTCGTAAAGTGTGCCACACTCACTAGTTTGAGAACTACGCTTTGGCCTCCCGTCCACACTTAGCCAGCGTTTTACTTTTATTTATTTATTTTTTTTTTATCTGCAATCCTCAATTCCCCTCGACAAAGCATACAAAATACGCCTCTCCATGCTTCGTACTACTCCACTACTCGTTTGTTGCAAAACCTCACCTCAATGAATCTGCGACTTGTCGCAAATCGGTTTACATGGAAGTTAATGCTGAAGTTAGCCTGCTACAATGGTCACAGTTCTTTGCAATTGGATTGGGAATGTCCGTTCTACTCTCATTCTATTTCTATGGTCCTTACCTACCAGTGGTTTACACATGTGCTCTGAATTTAGTAGTAATGTAGAAGCTTAATGCATGCTCACCATATTTCATGTTATCGTTGACTGATTTAGTCAACTTATTTCACATTTTGTGATTTTGGGGTCATTGCCCAAAATAAGCTTCTCTACTCTTAATTCCAAATCAGCCTTATTTCAATTTTTTATTTTTATTTTTGTCAATCACCCTCCCTCCTCCCCCTCTCTCCAGCAACTCGTCATGTAGGTCTCACTGTGTCCTTTTATTTGTACCATATCTATAAAATCCTAATTCCAACCCCTGCAGTGGAAAAAAAAAAGAGCAAATGCAACTCCTGACAATCGCATCTCATTCACTGAGATCATTCGTTAAACGCAAATTGGAACTCTTGGGCAACAAAATGCAGATGGGGGAACTGAAACAGTAATAATGATAAACATTTATATCCCTCTGCTGCTGTATGGGAAAATCTATACAGTACAGCCTTCATACAATCATGAAAAGGTATTGGTCAGAGATGCACTGCTGCACAGCTCACACGGGAGCTTGGAATGAATGTATTCATCATGCACTGTTGTTGCTTCCCAAATGGGGACCGTCTTAAAAGGTGGCCCTACATATAAAACATTTATCTTTATGTGTGTTTGTGTGTGTGTGTGATGTACATTATGTGTATATATTCATGGCTTACTTGTATAGCCATGGAAACGAGGTGGTAGACTACAGTAGCAAACAAGCAGATGATATTCCATTTCATCACCACCGTGAGCTTACAGCACCGTAAAGCGGAGTGTTGATATTCCACCAAGTCAGCTGTGTTCAGAACTAAACACTATATACTCATTAGTTCTAGTGGTCTGGTGTAACATGTTTATTTTTTATTTTTGTCAGCAGATAATAACAGGTACAAAACTGATGTTATTCAACTCAAAATGGTAAAAGTAAATTAATTTCATGTTCTTTTCATTTAATTGGACTATCATTTTATCATATTAACATCCGTTCCAAACGTTATATTTATGTCAGCAACACTAACCTTTGATTTGGAAATGTAACAATTTGCGGTTACTAACAGTCCCGCTTGCTTACTTAGCTGTCGCTGCATCTCTGAGATGCATTGTTTGTGGAGTGGCACCAATCTCTTTCCATTAGAGCAGCACTTGTGGTGAACCCTGTGTCATTTTCTACTGCCGCCATTCATCCATTTTTTGCAGGCCGGCTGGAATGTTTCCCCGGCCCACTAGAGCAAACTACTTTCAGAAAATCTTGCTGTATTAATGCAGGATACATGTACCCTGGTCATGCTGTAAAAAGCACGGGTGGGCATGCACAAAGTGTCAGGTACAGTGCAGAACAAAAATCTCCTAATCCTCTAACTCTTTGCTATTCATTATTATTTCACAGGGCAGCCGTCCCAAATACATAAGGCCCCTACCCTGCTCAGCCCAGTCTGCCAAGCTCCAACTCTGGTTTGATGTTCCTCCAAAATCCAACAGGGTATGATTATTTCATTCCTTTTTTAACATAACACATCAATTATTCAACCTTTGCTCGACCAGATTTGATTTTTTTTTTTTTGGGGGATTTAACAAAAATGACTGTGTGTGCAATGAGTGTGTGTTCACCAATCTAAGAGGAGACTGAATATAAAATGTTCCGCAAAGATAATGCCTCATGACTTCGATGATTGATGGATGGTGAATGTGTAGAGTAGATGAAATTCAAGTACTCTGGAATAAATGATGACTGCATTAGCATAGGATGGCAAATGCTCATTTCACTCTACAATAAATTGCCTCCCATCCTCAAGGTGAACTGTCCGCACAAGTGTAACTGTGACAGTGTGCGTATATGTGTCTGTGTATGTGCTAGGGACTTTTCTTAAAGTAATTCTGCAGGATTTTTAGGCAGTTCAGGGTGCAGTAGCAGCACTGCATCAATCCTTACAAAATATTTAATTATTATACATTGATACCTCCAGGTTTTGCAATGCAGTTAAGTCATTTCAAATACCCATTGGGTAGCAATAGTAAACTTTTGCTCTGTAAATGAGATGAAGTCCTAAAACTTAGTCCCTAAAGCATTTCATTGTTAAATTAATTAGCTTGCGTTGCACAAGCCTCTCATTAATTCACACCTTTACAAAAATGATTCCTTTATCCTTTGGCCTCATTTTTTTCTTATCACTCCCCCACTCTCTGTCTCTCTCCCCTGCCATTCCTCTCCTCTCCTTGCATCCTCATCTCTGCTAATGAGCCCACTTAAATCTTTGCCAAAACACAAACAGCAAGAGAAGAAGAAATAGGTACAGTGCTTACTAGAAGCTCTGTTTGTTAAAGGATTCATCATGTGAGCTGTTTTCAATAAATAATAAATGCAAACGCTGACTTTTGTCTGCAGACGAGACTTCGGCACATGAATTATGCATTGTTATTCCTGGATAGGGCATTACAGGGACAGAGTGGCAGTGTGTGTATGAGTGCGTGTGGTAGATCCCTGGTACATGCAGGGAATACAGTTTGTAAGGCTTACAATCATGGCACTTATGTGGACACAAACCACTGTGATTACACTCTTAAGACATTGATTTGTGTGTAAATACATATGCGGTCCAAGCTCCTGGTGGCTAATTTTGACTTTGTGTTCAAAGTTGACTAAAAAGTATCACAAACTACAACGTTTAATTATTAGTCGCAGTTTATCTTAATATGCTAATCATGTCTCTTGATTGGTCAGGTGTGTGTGTGTGTGTGTGTGTGTGTGTGTGTGTTTTTTTTTTTGTTGTGTGTGTGTGTGTGTTTTTTTTTTTTGTGTGTGTGGCGGTATCGTTGTGTGTGTGTGTGTGTGTGTAACATGTTGGGCGCCATTTATGTTAACAGATTATTTTTTCTCCCATTTGATCTCTACTCTCTTCCTTCTCTCCTCTTTTTCCCTCCTGTTTCCTACTCTGTAATCATTACAACAACAAAGGAAGCTGCGTTCCTGCTAGACAGTGGAAATATTCCACTAGAAATGCTAAAATATGTTTTTTCTTTTCTTTTTTTCGGCGTCTCGTCTGTTGTCAGTGGGGAAAATGAGTGGAAAAACTTGATTGAAAATCAGGAAGAAAAAAAAGGGAATAATTACAAAGAGGAGAAAGGCACCCATCCACCCGCGACAGCAATCATCAGTGATCTCGCTGTCATTTCATTCCACAGTAAATAATTCATCAAAAGAAACAACGGGGAAACAAATATGCAAATAAATCCCGAAAAAGGGCAGTAACATCGGCCTACTGCCACATGGGAAGAATGGTAGTGGATTATTATCATGGCAGGTTATGACTGTGATGAATCTGAATTCCTCTTGTTTCATCTACCTTGACAGGACTGAAGTCACACATGCACAGAGGAAAAAAAAAAAAACCTGGAGGGATTTGAGGGTTTGATTGAGGAGGGAGGGATTAAGGACAAGAGGAATGGAGGGATTGAAGGAGGGGGGAAGGAGAGGCAGGGAAGAGGGGTAGTCGACATTGGAGGGAAGAAGAAAGAGATTTGGGAGGGGAAGGGAGAAAAGGAGGGAGGGAAGCTTTTGAGGGTGTATTCGACAGTACTGTGAAAGGTAGCCATCAAGAGCTTTGATGAAAAGCGCAGGCCTTCTAAAGCTTAGGAGTGACAGCATATGATTTGGTCAAAGCATGAACCTTTTCAAAGGTAGACATTCTTACCCCCTATATTCATCACTCTCAGGTTCAATGTAACTTTTGGGCTGAGCTCTGGCAAAATTCCGAATTGGTTTGACTGATTGACTGCATGTGGTATTGTCCCTGTGACTTGCGGACAGTAGGCTGACTGGAAATGTAGACATCCTGAAATGACAGGGAATTACATGTAGTGTTTCAACAAAGTGTCCTAAATCAGCAGCTATGCAGAAAGCCACATTGTTATTTAGGAAGTGACAGAAAATGTGCAATTATGAATGCTTAAAAGAAAACCTCTATCATTCCCCTTGGTTCTTTAATGACAGCCATACACAAGTGCTTAGTAAGAGTTTAAGAGCTATGCATGGGATCATTAGTAAGAGTGTTTGATTCATGCAGTCCAAAAACTTGTCTAAGACATTCAGCCGTCCCAACTTCTTCCAAAAACACATTTCAATTCTATTTTAAGCAAGAAAAAAACCCACTGAAATTTAGTACATTTTACACATTATGAAATCATCTTTTTCCATCCCTCATTCTTCAAACACACCCTTATGCATGGTATATGTGTTTCCTACATTTGGTAACAACTTAACACATGGCGGCTGCTGTGCAAATAGCCACCTAGTTTTCTTGGAGTGGTGCTTGAGGCTTATTAGCAGTTTGGCTCGGTAACAGCAATATGGACAGGCTTTCTGAGCCAACCGTCGTTTTAAACTGAGGCTTGAGGTTTACAGTCCCAGGTCAGTGGTAACAGACAGCCAGTCAGATGATACCAGTGTGTCATTTGCCCCACACATGCATAAATACATTATGTTGAAAATAGCATGCAATTTAACACCTATGCATATAGACTCGCATAATAATGCTCTTTACATGTAAAAAGTATGCATATGCACAAAATTGAACACATGCCTTGTCTGATAATAGTGTCTAGTTCCCTCTCTATCATAGTCACACACACGCGCGCGCACCCATGCACTTGCACGCACACACTCGCACAGATAATAGGGTCTAATTTAGGCCCTCATATCTGTAGAGTTCTCCAGAGGACTAGACCTCATCAGGAATATATTGGTGACCTACATACTACAGCAGGAACACACACACACACACACACACACACACACACACACACACGCCAGCATAACTGCAAATGCTTCTATACTGGAACACAGACATCTACAGTACTTACAGGCGCATGCATGCATGCAGGCACAGGAACATGCCTGTACTCCCTGGGTATAACTAAGTCTAAGCAATCAGATACACACACACACACAGACATGCAGGCTTGTAAACATGTCTATATGCTTTATACGTGTCTGTGGCCACCCACTCCACAAAATATAAAGTACAGACATACTGTACGCACACTCCCACATCTTCTTTGAATGGTCAATGTCCTTTAGTCGCCATGAAAAATAAACCGAAAATCATATTCATAATTTATATTGAAAGTTGTGCAATGGTGGATGGAAATGTACACAATATTTGGCTGGTGAAGAATAATGACATTATAGCCTGGTGTTTTATGTAGACTGGTCTTAATAATAAATAAATTTAAGCAAGCAAGATAAATTGAGCAATCTATCATAAAATGGAATATCAGTCTCTTATTATAAGAAATTAAATAACACAAGATGCCCACTCCTGCCGTGATCACACTTAAACATCTCCGAGAGTTCATCTGCTTTAATTTTAGTGTATTTGATGGCTCACAAACGGAGTCTTTCTAAGCTATATTTTGGATTCTATTCTAGGAAAAACATGCCTGAATGCTATTTTTGGTGGATTTCCACTAATAAGTTGTGATATGATACAGTAACTGTGCCATGTGTCTGGTGCGAAGGACTGGAATCACTGTATCTATGCTCTATTATGCATTTTGTTGGCACCTGACAGACCTCTAGTCATCATTCATCATTCATGGGCATCGTCTGTCAGCTTCATACAGTTTAATAAATGGCCGAGAGGACCTGACAGAGAGCGAGAGAGAGAAAATCTCCACTAAACATATCAGAAGGCCTGACTCATCACAACTGCAAACAGCTAGACGGAGTACCCTATTGGTCCGAATATTACAAGACGACCCTGATTTATAAGATGACACCCCCCCTCGTTGTAGGTTACTTCTGTTCTTACTTCCGACTTTTAGGCTTTTTTGTAGCTGGATATATCATTTGTTGCGTCTAAATATGAATGTGGATAATGTTAGTGATAGTGAGATGCTTGCTACAGTTACACTTCTAGTGATGAATCGGCAAAAATACATTTTATTTCTCTGATTCACTGCGGGGTTCTCTCTCTCTCTCTCTCTCTCTCTCTCTCTCTCTCTCTCTCTCTCTCTCTCTCTCTCTCTCTCTCTCTCTCTCTCTCCCCGGCTTGACCATACTGTATATTGTTACCATGCTTTCAAGGCGGTTGTTGAGGCTCCGTCTAAAACTCCATTTCGACCAGCTGTTGTAATTAAAATAAAATGGATTATGGATCATTTCATTTCTATAGTTTATTTTATTTATTTTTATTTATTAATGGCTGACATTAGCAGATGACTTCTCTATTGGCTGTTGAAACAGGTGACATCCCTTACGTTCTAAAACTAGCCTCTGTGACTTGAACAGCTGAGTCGCAGCGCAACCATCAGCTGGCTCGAGTCCAGCTGTGACTTTGTTCGTGACGACCGCTGTGTCTCTCCATCTTTCAGGCCCTGGCACTAGCTATCTGTGAGGGACGGTGACTCACTTCAGTTTTGAGGGCAACCCATGTTTTACTCGTTTTGTGATGTTGCCGATAGTTGTTGTAGGTGTATTAACATAAAAACATCTAGACCCCAAATATAAGACAACCCTACTTTTTCAGGTGTATTTCCAGGGGGAAAAAAAACCTCATATTCGGACCAATACGGTAAGTCATAAGACGCTGACCAAGTGAGAGCTAAAGAGACAGATGTGAGATGGCATGACAGAGAGAATATAAAGGAGATGATTATTATTTTTTACTTTGATCATAATATCTTTTAATGACCTAGTGTCAAGATTAGAGCCAAGCTATATTCTGTGGCAGGTTATAGAGAGGTTTAGAGCTCAACACCATGTTTATATATGGCCAAAAGAACCTGACTCACACACAGTAGTGGTGGCTACGTATAATGGAGAAGGAACTGAGGTTGGCCCACGAATGATTCAGAAATAGGCATTGGAGCCAGCATGGAAACACATTAACTATTTTCACGTTTATGGATGATGAGAGGGACTCGACTCAATGGTGAAGAAGATCTGACTCATACATAGTGGTGTCCTTACTTAGAAATAGTCGTGCACCGCTTTTTGAGTTGTTGTTGGACCACGACTGATGGCGCACTCACTCAGTGCAAATACAATTAAAGCAAACACACTGTCCCATCCATAGTATCTTAATAAGTAGATTGTTTGGATTTATGTCTGTCAATAAAGCCCAACTAAGGATGACAAGGGAGTTGCATGAGTGTGACAAAGAAATTATTTGATGTTTATTGACTCACATTAACCCCTTTATTGAATTTATCACATGTGCAGTGTCCTCCATAAATGGTTCACAAACTTCTGTTTCCTGGTTCAAGTGAATCTGGGGCCCGTTTCAAGAAGGAGGTTAACAAACTCTGAGTGTAACCCTGAACTCTGAGTTGATTTACCCTGAGATGGGAAACTCTTGAGTTTTCAGTTCCAGAACAGCTGATTTGAGTTGGTTCAATCAACTCAGAGTAGGTTCACTCAGTGCACCACCACTATAAAAAGGCAGCATGAATGGAGCACTGATACTACGATTCACCATGGCAACAACCACAAACAAACTGGTCAGCAGAAATACTCATGCGCACATACAGCGAGTTTGAACATATATTTTGTTTAAAAAAAGCAACACAGTGGCTGCTGCAAAAAAGAGAGAATTTGCGAGGGAGAAAATTTCTGCTAGAGTAAATGCGTAAGTTCCAATATAGTGTATTTATATCATATTTAATCATAAGTATAATATTACTGGTGAAATGGTATTGAACCTATAATCTATTTCATTTAGGTGCAATCCTGTGGGAAAAAGTCCTAGGTCTACTAATCCCGTTCTGAGGCTGCAGCACCATCATTAACAGAATTATAATTCATATTTTTTTATTTCAAAGGGCTTACATTATTCACCTGCAATACTGTGGAACTCCTTTTTAATGGCTCTTACTGGTTCGTGTCCAGAGAACACTACAAGAACTTTAAAAAAACATTTCAGAGCGAGTCACATTCTTCTGACGGTGCTTTGCTATACAGTGGCTTTACTAATATGCTCCCCATCACCAATGTTGTAAAGAAAACTGCCATTTGCAAAAAACGTAATGCGACACAAAGAATCTGCTGGGATGTAAGAGCATGTCCACGGTGGGTGACGTTAGGGATGTGAGGACGGATAAGGTTATGTAGGCTACATAACTGATAGACTGGGAAGAAAAACGATAGTTTTCACTAAACCTGTTTTCTGAAACGGACCCCTGGAGACGAGAAAAGTTGATCCTGCTTCGCTCACAGAATGCGCCTCGAAGGCGGCACCAGTCACTGATTGTGTAATTATCTGCTGATTTAGTGAATAAGGCGCTAATTACAAGCAGATTCCATGTGCAAATGAAATTTAAGCTGTGCTTTCATGTACGTAAATCCGGCCCTTAGAGGCAGGAAAGTTGAAAGTTTGAACTCCGTAAGTTGATGGAGATGTTCACTGAATGTCTGAGTATACATACTGACACAAGGGTGCCACTAGCTGCCCCCAAGGAGGACCAAAGTGATATCTAGTAATTGTAGGCAAAACCTCAGCTCATCTGCTAAAAGCAACATGAAGCCTCCTCTCCTACTGTACATACAGGACTGCAGAAACTAATAGCGCAAGAGTAGAAAAGTTGACTGCAGTCTGCAAGTTCTATTTATGCCACAATAAAACAAGATGGAGAAAGAAAAAAAAATATATACAGTATTTTCTGTACACATTCCAGAAACTATAAGAATAAAATATGAGCAAAGTTGTGAAAAGGTTACTCTAGACACAGCCTTGCCAGAAAATGAAAAGCTTCCTTTTCTATTGAGGGAACACAGAAGTATGACAGGGCAGAAACTCAGTTTGTCTCCTGCTGCCTTGAGGCAAGAAGGAAAGAAAACAAATCTTCTGTGAACCTGACTTAACTGTCTTACCGCTATGTACAGAAGAGACTTATACCGGCATGGAGATTCTGTGTAACATCTAAAGACAAAACCAATTTTAATTGAATTTAAAAGTTAGGCCATGAGTCAAGGAAGTGATTGTGTTTTGTGAATTGTACATTTTTAGTTGGTGGCAACATGTTCAGCCCCAACATCACCATGAGGTTGATATTGTGTGTTTTAGTGAAATGTCTTGACAAATAGGAAGCATTGTAATAACGTTGACAATCCCATGATGTTTACCTTGCACCACCATCTAGTCAAACTTCAAAACGTATCCAATACTTTTATAACCAATAACTGCAAAACTAATGACCTCAACCTAAGGTTGACTTTGTGTTTATTTGCCAATTGGCAAATATTAGCATGGTCACACCCTAAATTAAGATGGAAACATTGTTAGCATCATACTTTGCTTACCATGCTAGTGTTGTCATATATTTTTTTTTTGGGGGGCTTTTCCGCCTTTAATTTTTGATAGGACAGCTAGGTGAGCAAGGGGAGAGAGAGGGGGAAGACATGCAGGAAATTGTCACAGATCAGATTTGAACCCTGGACCTCTGCGTCGAGGCATAAACCTCTCAGTATATGTGCACCTGCTCTACCACTGAACCAACCCGGCCACGCTAGTGTTGTCATTGACTACATTTATGTACATAATATTCCATTTTTTGCCCTAATTCCGAAAAAGACGATATTCCAACCAAGCTGTTTACATGGCTAATGAAAGAGTATTCCACTAATATTCCCGTTTACATGTATCTGTGCAAAACAGTGGCGGCAGACTTTTTGGACCATGCAAACACAGCGTCCCTCGTTCATTCCTTCAACCACCTTCATGAAAAGGTTGGTGTAGCGATGTGTGCCCATATCCATGTGTAAGCATTTTAGCATGCTGACACTAGCATTTAGCTCAAAGCACTGCCTAGCTCACAGAGCCACCAGCATGACTGGAGATTCTTAGTCATGTTTCCGTTCCCATCTAACAATTTCTACCGGTTTGAAATTTACTATAACTGTTTATTCACCATTCTTCATGTTTAGCCAGTTATGAACCTGTGAGCACTTGCATAAACATGTATTGCTTTCTTGAGGATTTAGGTATTAGGTACGTATTTGAGAAGATTTATACATTTTTATAGTTACTCTTTATTTTGTTTTACTGCTTGTCTACAGATAATTATGTTACCAGTATATTTTGTTATGC
>NC_053118.1:15986936-16044436 GCF_010015445.1 Perca fluviatilis
GAAGAATATGTCTACTCCTTCCATCCACTCCACATTTAATTCTCCACTGGCAAATCTTACTTTCGATATTCCTAATGGCATGTCTCACTAGTGCTGAAGAGTAATCGTGGCAAATCGGAGAAAAAATTGCCTGGTGTCACATGGATGAGTTACAGTAATAGCTTCAGAATCACAAACCTGACAGTCGGTATTCTTTTGTTGCATGCTGCATTTATCTTAAATCTGAAACCTCTGGTAAAATGTGAACCAGTCAGCAGGAGCAGCAGCACAGAAACTAACTTCAGATCACTCTACAAATACCTTGACTGGGTCCCAGAGGGCTGGCTTTATAGATTGGTGCAGTGCAGGGGTTAGAAGTGGTGACCCCAACAAAGATTGCTTGCTAAGCAAATAAGCAAAGTAATCTGGCTGTGTGTGTGCTCATATGTGTGTCCACACATGCACGCAAGTGTGTGTGTGAATACACCATAGGCTTGTATATTTGTCTCCGTGCGTGCGTGCATGCATGCATGTATGTTTGTGTGCCTGCCTGCCTGCTCACAGCTTAGAATGTGGTCCCTGTTGCACGTTCATTGATAATGCCATGTATTGCCATTCTGCATGTTTTAGTTTGGTAATTGAAAGGCCATCTGTGGTCTACTGGGGAGGTTTAGTAAAGGGTAAACTACGAGGCTCATTATTTTAGGAGAGGGTAGCCCTTGGAGGCCAAAACAAATTCATTTGTGTCCAGTTTAACCTTCAAAAAACTCAATTATTGTAGGTGAGGTATATGCATGTGCAGTGTTCATGCATGTTCTTTAGGAGTTTGTGCACTCTTGCATATATGTTCTCAAGCAACAGTAATAAAACAAAGTCAAGCTGACCTGTATTTCTGGGTAGACGAAACCAGCTACTACTTTGTCAAACAGACAATGTTGTCTTAGCCAAAACAGCACACAAAACAAAGAAAGTTGATTACACATAGTGAATGTGTATGTGCGGGTCTGCCTTTGTACGTCTGCTGGGTCCATAAACATGGAAACAGACATGAGCTGCGTGTCTCAGCAGTTTCCGTGTGTGTGTGTGTGTGTGTGTGTGTGTGTGTGTGTGTGTGTGTGTGTGTGTGTGTGTGTGTGTGTGTGTGTGTGTGTGTGTGTGTGTGTGTGTGTGTGTGTGTGTGTGTGTGTGTGTGTGTGTGTGTGTGTGTGTGTGTGTGTGTGTGTGTGTGTCCAATGGTTCTCCTGTCACTCTTCAGGCCTGCAGAGCAACGCTTTCTACTCTATTAGTGTGTCTCATTGTCTGTCCACCAGCACATGTGTATCTGTCTTTAGGCCTACATGTATGTGTTTCTCCATCTGTCTCCTGTCACCGGCAGTCCTCTCTGCAACATTAGGACCTGTTAAGATCAAGGGTCATTTCTTCAAAGGTCAAAGTTCACCCTTCAAAAGGTGAAAAGCCACCACAGTCACGTCTTGGTGTGAGGTGACATTGAACAAGCACACAGCTGAAGGCTTCTCAAACACCTTTGGGAACTAGAGAACATCCCACGTGAGCGGCTTACAATATATTCTATATAAAGCCATACCAAAGTCCTCTTTTATTCTTAAAGTGACATTGGAAACTGCCATGAGAGATGGTTAATGAACAAAAGACGTAAAGAGTAATATAAAAACTAATCAATGACTGACAGTTGCCAATCTGGCATTAAATCCCCTTAAGGGTAGTATTTTAATATCTCTCAATTTGGCAACCCTTTTGTTGATATCAAAAAAGACCCTGACAGCTTGTTTAGTGGCCCTCAGCGCCTGATACCGTTGCACAAGGCACCCTTTAGCGTTAAGATTATTTTTTGGGCTTTTCCGCCTTTTATTTTGACAGGACAGATAGGTGAGAGAGAGAGGGGGAAGACATGCAGGAAATCGTCACAGGTCGGATTCGAACCCTGGACCTCTGCGTCAAGGCATAAACCTCCAAGTATATGTGCGCCCGCTCTACCCACTTATCCAACCCGGCCATGCTCAATGGTGTTTTAAGCCCCCAATGTCGACTTCAAGGCAGCGCTGCGACCGTCGATTTCAAGGCACCTAACCCTAACCATTGCTTAATCCTAGTGCCTTCCAGGCAGCGCTTCCTGGAAGACGACGCTGGGGGCTTAAAACACCAAACACCGTATGAGACGCACTGGGCTTCGGCGGTGGCGCTGTGAGATGACGTAGTTTAAAGAGACAAAGTCTGCGTAGGCAGGAGGGATGGGTCAAAACAAACACAGGACTTTCACCCAGGAGGGCACTGTTTGTTACTTGTGTGAAACCAAAGTCAACATTGAATTATTTTAACTTACATACGTAAGCTAACTTACTTGCGTAACATACTTAACTAACGTAAATAGGGTTGAAAACCAGCAACTTTCCCTCTTTAGCGATTAGCTTAGCTTAGCGCCATTGCAACCATAAACAACACTGGCTTGGCCGCGTCATCCTTCCCAGCTTACCCTCTCACCAAAAGTCATCCCATCCAGTTGCAAATAAATGAGATGGCGATGCCCGTATCGCCAAACTCAAAAGCTTCAAAATGGCAGTCCACAGACCAATGGGTGACACCACGGATGATTTTGACCTAAAACCTAACCAAACTAAATTTTGTTACCTTACCTTGCACATTAAAAACTTATGCCAAAAATGTACCTAGAGAAGTGAAAACGTGACACCAAGGGGTCCTGACCAAGCGTCCATATGTGAGGAGTTGGAAGTGAAAATGTGTTAGGCAATGCATGCCCAACTCTCTTCCCTTAAAGATCCAACCCAGGGACACTAACATGACAGATATAAATTCAGTACATAAACTGCACTAAAATGTCAATTCATTTCTACAAACCAAAACCTAGGCCAAAGATATTTTTTTTTCTTCACAGAACATGCTTTAATACAGGCCAAATAATTGTTGAAATATGTTGTAGCTGTCCTAAATACTGCTCAGTAGAGTGATATAAGAACAATAAACATCTAAGTAAGGAAGGAGGAAGAACTGCCTGAGAGATGACTCATTTAAAATGTCTCATGTCAGTCTGTGTTGACAAAAAGACTTGAAAGGGGAGGAAGCCCAAGTTCACCCTGGAATTAAGGATAGGGGCTGTGTGGCTTACATACACAGACATCCGTTAACATCCACACACAAACACACCCACACCCTCGCACGAAAAGACTCCAACACACACTGGCCAAGCAAATATCTCACCCAAGCACCAAGTCAACCCATTCACCCAGCCACGGCACTTAAAAACAAAGTTTTCCCCTCCAGCTAAACTCAAGTCTGACCATAATTGAGTCTGCTCTTTCAAGTGATTTTATTGAATTCCACTTCACTGCTGTATTTTTATTGTTTTTACTTTGTTTTCTATACTGCTACACTCTGTTTTATTGTGTGTGTTTTAATGTGTGATACCTTGGGAAGACTGGTAAAAAAATAAATGTCGTCATGTTATATTTTGAAGCATCTCATGAGGAATTTTGCTGCTATCACTGCTGGGATATTTGCAGTGGTTAGATATCGGTTTGGCAATGTAACCACAAGGTTTAGGCCACATTCACACGAACCAAAACTTTTTTTTCCTCAGTCTTCCCTGGCATCGTTTCAAGAATGTTTGCGTCCAAACGGATCCATTTGTAAATGACTCAACATGTTACTTCATATTCCAGACCTAATAGGTGGCGCTGTTTCTGCTACAGAAATTCACCAAAAACGGAGAAGAAGAGGCGGAACATGCGCATAAAGCTTGCGTGCTGTATACAAACAGTAGCGGCGCTTTTCCATTACATGGTACCTGCTCGACTCTCCTCGACTCTACTCGCCTTTTTTGGTTTTCCATTACGAAAAAAAGTACCTGGTACCTGCTAACAGATACTTTTTTTAGTACCACCTCAGTCGAGGTTCCAAGCGAGCCGAGGCGAGCCGAAAAGGTGGCGTGAAACCCTGCAGGCTGCTGACTGGTCGGAAAGAATCGTCACTGATCATTGCATTGCTAGCGAGAGACGGCATTTTTAAATAGTTTGGCCAGCGGTGTTTTTTTACTGCCGGAGGCTCCACGCAGAGCTTTCTCCGTAGCATACAAGTGGCCTGATGTTTATACGTGTGCGCTGGTGTGTCGCCGTATGTGTGTGTGTGGGGAGTGGGTGAGCGAGGGAGAAGTGAGAGAGTGACGGAGATTATCTCCGCAGCGAGTAGCGACTTTAGAGTCATATATATGTGAGAGAAACAAAGTGTCTCCCCTGTTCTTTTTGACCACGGTGGGAAATCTGGAGCAGTAAACGTTAACCATCTCTTTGATATCATGTTGTTTACGGAGAAGGAGAACCAAGAAATGAGTCGGGAAAGCAACGCCACTAAGCCACGCCCACAGAAGTCCTTATGACGACCAGCCACGCTGAAAGCTGTTATATACTAGATGCATCCAAGGTGGCGCGCGACATCGTGACGTCAAAATTATGTAATATCCGGCCGGCGCCTGAGCCGAGGTCGCGCACAGCTCTTTTTTTTCAGCGGCGCGCGACAAAGCGGAAACAGGAGGCCTGAATGAGTTCGCCGACAACCGGATGCCAGAACTCTGAGTGACTGCAAGTCTCTCTGGTAAACTTACTGGGTTAAGATGAGTTCTTTTATGGTGAATGAAAGGCTCGATCCGATGAAGTAGGTCATTGAATCAAATCGAAGCATTGACGGCAATGCTGCTGCCAGCTTTGCCGTTGTTTACCTTTTTCTTCTTCTTCTAGCCAGTAGAAAGAGCAACATCAGTAGCCTTTGCTCATTAGCGCTGCCGGTGTTCAGGAGAAGACTGCAACTAGTGTCGCGACCACCAGCGCAGGTATAAATAGTCACGGCGATTTCATGACGTCACATATGCATGCGCCAGCTCGGCTGCGGTTACTGTAAAACACGCTTGAGGCGGTACTGAAATCTGCAATGGAAAACGGACGCACAGCGTGTCGAGGCGAGTAGAGTAGAGTCGAGGCGAGTTGAGCAGGTACCATGTAATGGAAAAACGCCATAAAAGAAGAAACCAAACAGCCCTAGTAACCCTAATAGGGTCAATATCTTCTCCAGCAGGAACACAAGCATGTACTGTAGTCCGCCATTGTTGTTGTTATGAGACGTCACAGGATAAGAAGTCGAAGGCTAGAGGTCGAGGGGTGTGGCGATGACATCATCGATACGCAAGTATGCGACTTCGCCGTCCAAATGAAGATGCAGGGGTGGCATTTTCAAAAGAATTTCACCTTGGGACCAGGTTTCAAGAAAGTGTTTGTATAGGAATATAGGAAATATTGGATAGGATAGAACAACACAATCTAATTTGCTAAAAACACGTTCATTATTAATTTCACTTGTTTTTATTTTTTTTAACAAGTTTTGTATCCAATTACAATACACATTTTCTATGGGCTCTTAAGGTAAAAACTTGGATAGTCATCATGGAAACATTAACTGGTCCTGTTACAAGGGCTGGGAAGATTTCTTTTTTCACAGACCTGTATACAAATGAAGTGCAATACACTTACAATAAACTTGCCACAAACTTCAACAAAGAAAACCTTTTTATAGGAAACAAAACAGAAATAAAATGCAATACACCATTTATTTCTTACAGCAACAAGTTCTCTACAGTGAGCCTCTGGCCTCAAAATTTCAACAAAGTACACAGTTGCCATACAATGTGTGTTTAAAGAATTTATCCATTTACCAACTGGAAAGCAGTGATTGGCGGAACAGGCAGCAAAGTGACAGTAGTCTGATCCAATGGAAATCAAATTTGTCAGATTGACAGCACTCTGGGGGGGCACTGGGGGGGGTGCCACCTGCCCCCTGCCCCCTGTCTAGACCCGCCCCTGTACAACGGTGCTACTGCCCAGTACGCATAGACGCACAGACAAATACACAAAGCTTAGACAGGCATAATGAGGGCTAATATGAGGCTTTGAGTAGATGTTATCACAAAAGAATGAAGTAATGTATTCCAGCAGGGAAAGAGCCTGGAGCTTCTCCTGCTGCTTTTCTAATCTTTTATTGTATTGGCAGGAAAGGAACCTTGGTTGCCAAGGCAATAGTTCATATACACTCATTTGGGGTTATGTTGTTGAATGAACAAAATATCGGTACATGCAGTAATCAATAAATGGTAATGTTATTGGCAGTAATTGACAAAAACGTCATTCTCCATTCCACACAATGTCTATGGACCATTCCCTCTTTGTGTGTGTCTCACTCTTCAGGGTAAATCATGTTTCTGCCCTGTTACAAACTCCATTGTTAAAATGGTATAAAATAGATACTGACAAGTGTAAAAGGTATAACTGTTGAAATATGAGCTGTAATAAAGCAGAATGTCGCCTGTCTTTACCTAATGTGTATGTTAAAAGCATCTCTGAGACATGTTTGATCAATTTTGGGAACATTCCTTAATAATCCAGTTATGTTTTTCTACCCTAAACTGCCCACATTGGTGAAATCGCTAAACCTCTGAATTTACTCCCAGCCCACAAAAAACCCTTTAACCCCAGGGTGTGCGTGAGTGTTTGAGGGTGTGTGGGTGTGCATATGTATGAATGTGTGTCCATCTTCTCTCCAGTTGAACAGGATGTGGGAGGTCAAAGGAGAGGGTCAAAGGTCAAAGCCTGACTAAATAATTACCAGATACTCTTTGCGACGACACACACACACACACACACACACACACACACACACACACACACACACAGCGCGCAATCAAACCCAGCTTCACGACTATATGGGTTGTTATTTTTGAAATGTCTGGACAGTGTCTTCCTCTGTGACCCCCTTAGCTTGTGCACACACCTTCACCTATACAAATACACACTTGAACGTGCTCTCTTTCCCTCCCTGTCTCACTGGCACTCACACATAACGTCCGAGCCTGAGCGCTTGTCCCCGTGACAGGCTATCAGTCAGGAAACAGAGGGGAGAAAAGGAGAGGGGCGGGGTGGCTAGATTTAGCCTGTCAGTCACATAAGGTCAAGGGTCGCACTGAAAGCCCATTGACATGTATACACACATGCACATACCTATATGTGCACTCACACACACATACAATGGTGTTCATCAAAACAAGGTCAGAAGTGGAGGGCAGACAGCTGGCTAGGTTTACACAGAGAGAGAGAGAGAGAGAGAGAGAGGAGACAGCTGGGTAGTTTTACTAGCGTCTGCCCTTTAAATAGAGACTGGAAGAAAGTTTAAAGAGGACACAAGTGAATGTTTACAGCAGGGCAAAGAGGTGCAAGCACTTATTTCAGTTGTTCTGAATGAACTTAATATCAGTGACATGCCTTTAAAAATGAATGAGCACATTGGGCCTCATTCACCAAACGTTCTTAAGATCAAATGTGTTGTTACACTTATGCAGTTTTCACGAAGATTCTCGCATTCACCAATGTTTTCTTATTTGGGATTTGTTCTTAGGTAAGAACAGAATCTACGCACACTCAGGAGCATTCTTACACAGAATTTAGAGCTGACATGTTTGCGCAAAACCAGTAGTTATACCGTTTTCGTCCATTCTAATTTAAAATTGAACATTTCTCTCCATTGTGTAACTTATTTTCATTATTATTTTAATTTTTTGTTTTAATAAATACACACTACTGCACATTTGTAAAACACTATGGATTGCCATTGTGTATGAATTGTGCTAGGCCTATATAAATAAACGTGCCTTGCTTTGCCTTCAATTCACATCAATTATGTTAACGAGAAACCCAATAATATATATCCAATAATAAGGGATTGATCACGTATTTATATGCCAAGAGTATCTTCTATGTTTTGAAGTAATTTTGTTTTGCGTAAGATTTCAGATCAAACCATTTCTTTACTACTTCATTTACTACAATTCTGCTGTTTAAGAGCACATCATGAATCAGACCTAGACTTTTCTTAGGGACTTTCTTAAGGACATATTTAAGAGAAAACTGTATATAGATATTGGTGAATGAGGCCCATTGTAAGGGAATTTGTTTAGTGAAAAGAGGGACACTATAATGTAATTGTATCAAAGTTTTGTCTTGATATTTTTGTCACAGAGCTCAGCCCTCGTTTTCTGGCATCCCTTGTTAACCGTTAAAACAGAAGAAGGAAGCAGGTAAAACAAAAACACTCCCTGTGCCAAATCCTATGTTTTTCACTCTGTCACTGTGGCACACATTCAGATCAGACACGTCAGTTCACCTTCTCTCTTTGGACAAAAAAATCTCCTCTCCTTTATAAGTCCACACCCGGCTAATTAACACTATAATGAGAAGACATAGGCAAAGAGAACTGGGCAGAAAACGGGTATATCTGCACACAAACAATGTCGTGCATTTGGACAGGTAAGGTTATACACAAAGACATGCACTTCCCTGAGACTCCCACTAACCACATGGCCTATTGGTCAGGTATTTGTGCTCCCAAGCTCTGGCCAAGACAAATTAGACCTTTATTGTCTGACTGCTAGAGAATGTGGCTACGAGAGAGATAAAGGAGTTGAGATCAGATTGCGAGAGAGGGTGAATCATTGTGTAGTAGTTTCTGAAAGGTAATGAAGGTGTTTGTAGTTAATTCTCAGAGAGGGCTTCTGATGTTATGCTCTTTATCAGTCAGTGTGCTCTGTGCAGCACTGTTGACATTGTTTACTTTAATTTTCTTATAGTATCAGTTAAGTCTCTATGTGGTACTCATTGCATGTTCTGTTCAGTGAAGGTGATATCCCATGCTGTGGACACAGACATGCCAGAAAATACTTACTTGACAACAGATTATTTGAACAGAACATTTGAAATTGTGAAGTTAGCGCTGGTTGAATCACTACTATAGAATATAGGTTTGCAATTGAGAGTATCAAAATGCATTTGTATGAAAATGTCCTGTACGGCACTTTGCATTTGTGTTGTTCGTGGTAGGATTTATTTTCATGGAGTACCAGTTTCACCTGCAGGGACCCCACATGGGGCCCCAAACCCCAAGGATGAAAAAGTCTGAATAATGTGACCATTCAGTGCAACACAAAAAGGCACAACATGGGTGGTCAAGGTAGAGCGGCCAGGTGGGTTAAAAAGGAGGACCCGGGGAAAGGAGAACGGAGTGGAGCATGTGGTCAACACAGTGGGAAACCCAGTGGTCATTTCACCCATGGACACACACATACACACACCAATTGATAGACTTACAGATAAAATGAAAGATGCATGGTTAGCCAAACATGGAGACAAACAGCGAGACAGGCCAGAAGCCAGATGAACAGATAGGGATGCATGCAAGGCTACAGTGACACACACCCAGACTTGCACAAACACAGACAAACAAACTGGTCAACCTGGCCAGAGAGGCTGAGTTTCCTTTGCCTGTGGGTATGATCAAGGGTAAGCTAGGATAAGCAGTGATTTGTCTTTGTCTAATGTTGTGCTGTCTGGGTCATAAAAACTACATATTTCTCATGTAAGAGTAATGCTTTCCTTGTAATTGTATACTATCATCTAATCTCCCAACCCACCATTGATCATGTATATGTCTAGGAAAGGTGAATAATAAGTGAAGGTGTGTGTTTAAAATTTAACCAGACATAAAAGTCCACACGTTCGATGCAATGTGTATAGCATTGGTATAAAGTGAATATAAAAGCAATACTAGGGTTAATATTTCATTTTTAAGATCACTTATATTTTTTATAAGGTTGTGTCAAATACAGTACAAAAGCCATCCATCTAACAAGTAATTTCATCTCACATTCAGCCTTCAAGTCTGTGTGGGACTATTCCCAATGCCACACCTGCCCACAACACAGTTTCTAATAAAATTCAGCCCAATCCCACAGGACAAATGAGACACTTAACATTATGGATGTTTTTAATCTAAAGAAATGCTAATACTCCACTGTTTACTAAGCAACATTTAGAGGACTTATTAAATGCCTTTTAGAAGTTTAATAAAAAAACCCTTGCACTAGCTTAATGCTGTAGCGTGCGACTATTTTATATTAATGAACGTCAGTTACATTTAAGCCATTGCTTAAATGAGCGCCACAAAACGCTTTGTATTTCTCAGCGTGGCTACATTTACCAAAAGGTGCCGTCCGGCGACATTCGAGCGCAGCAACTCAAGTGATGCGTTTGACGTCACCGCTGAGATAGGACAACAGCAGCGTTCTGATTTGGAGACTAAGAGGACATAAAAATTACAAGATAATTACCTCTTCTGAAGAGTCTGTCATTTTTAATCCTCCGTGTCCACCAGCAACTGCATGGAGGAAGGGTGGGGGTGGTGCACCATCACCGAAGGTTTGCGTCATGCGGATGCACCAACAGTGTTGTGGTCATTACTTAGAATTCCTTATGGGGGCGACATAAACTATGCACTATAGCTCTAAGGCAATAGAAACTAAAAGTTGATAGAAAAAAAAATATGCATCATGTCCTTATTTTTCATATTGTTTGCAATGGCAATAAATGCAAACCTGATGTTAGACCATCAGATTTCAGAGTAAAATTGTTGATTTAACTGTTATCAGAATAAAACCATCTATACACAATACCTAAAGTACAATATTAGCGGATTATTAGAATTAGATGCATACAGTTTATGAAAGACAATGCATGGTAAGGCCCATTAAACAGGGGAGAGACTGGAGGAAAATAACAATAAGAGCCTGAATTACTGGGGTTTGCTGTGTTCAGTCAGTCAGACACACACACAGGTCCGGTGCATAGGTTTCTAGCTAGCACGCAGTTAACATCTGTACAGTTGGTATATTGGCTATCTGGGGCAAATAAACACAAACGGCCCAGCGTGAGAATGAGGCAAAGCGAAGATTTGCTTAGCTTTCTGTCTGAACACATCTTCAAACTCCCAACAATGGCTACCAGTGTACTTGCATGTGTAACCGTTTATCCATCCTCAGTCTTTCTTAGGTCTGCTTTCGTCTAATTCCATCCACATTCCAGTTATGAGATATTTCCCACATTTTACATTCTTTCTGCACAGCTGCTTCACCTAAAAAGAAATATATGACAGCACCAGTGCAAGACATACACAGGAAATGGAAAACTGTACAGTGGCCACTAGCTAGAGCAATGTTGTCTGTGTATTCATCTGAGCCAGACTATAATAGTGCATTATCGCGATATGGTGTGACAATCCAATCTGATGGCAGTAAATGCTCCACCAAACCATGCTGGGAGTGGAAAGATTTCACGTAAACGCCTTCTGTCTTGCTAAACCAGGCGAAGGGAAACGACGCGTTGCACAATGCCTCTGTTGTATTATTAGCCCCTCAGAGGAAGCTACAATTGTCGGATCAGACTCCAAAAAAAAGAGTAAAGTAAGTCTGGGAAAATATCAGCTTCCTGTCCATGACTTCAGGGTTTAGCCTGAGTAAGTGTTTGCCTCTGCCTTTCTCATGCTTCACACACTTTCTGACCCTGTTTCTTCCCTCCCCCCTCTCCCCCTTACTCCACAGTTATTTGGCTGGCTCCTTGTTTACTCAGATCAAACTTGTCAGGGAAAACCAAGAGAGTTTAAACAAACAGGCACACACAGACACACACCGATCAAAATTACCTGGCATTGAGGCACCACACCGCTAAAACGCCAACTGCACCGTTCTCATATGCTAGACCGGAGATTATTGCTGTAATTTATGATGACATAAATAAATTTTGTGCGTGTGCACATGGGAGATGGAGAGGGAGCCTGAGGAGTGTTCGTGAAATGAGAGACACACTGTACTTCATGTATTATCATTGTTATTTGTGCTAATGGTCAGATTTGCTTTCCCAGGAGCTCTTCTTAGCTTCCAATGCTCAGTGGGATCAACAAGCTCTCCAAAGTGAGAGAGGGGGAGAGAGAGAGACCGACCAGGACATGTCCTTCCAACTTATCTGGTTGGTAGCCAGCCTGTATCTCCCCGAGGCAGCACACACTGTCTGACCTCAAATGAACTCAACTCAACTGCAACAGTAGTCTCAGTGCTGATGCTGTGGAGCTGAAAGAGAGGGGGTTTGAAGAGAGCTAAAGAGTGCAACATAGAGAGAAAGAGAGCAAGGGGGTGGAAGCAGGAGAAAAAACTCCCTTTACATGTTTCTGGCAAAAAGGCAAAACTTAAGGCATCCCCTCCATTTAACTGCTCTAACAAAATGTTGTCAAAATTGATGCAACTCAAAGGTCTCAAACGAGTCCATATTCAAAAACCAATTAAACTAAACATGATCAATTTGCTGCAATCCAAAACTAAACAAAATTCTGTAAATGCTTGATTGAGAATACATTTTAGAGGCATGCATCATTAAAATGATGGGTGAAACCGAGGCATTGTAACTAAATGCATGGTCAGTTTGGATCTACAGAATTACATTGCCAGGATAGGCATGTCAAGCCGGACATCCAGCTAAGCGCCTAGCTGTGTGACAGATTTTCCCTAATAAAGCCAATGAAGCATATTTTATGTTGCAAAAAAGATTAATTTGAAAGAGACCGAGAGAAAGAGAAGTACAGATGGATGGGAAGACACGGAGTGAAAAGCATAAGGAAAAAAAGGATGGAGGAAACAAAAAGAGTTGAAAACCACTGTTAGGGAATGGTAAAAATACTGGATGAAGGGATTGACATGACAGAGAGGGAGAAGGAAGGAAAAGGAGAGTGGGTGTCCATAAGCAAAAGACATAGTGAGGGAAATGATGGAGTTGGCACCAGGGAGCAAAGGTAGAGAAGGGGAGTGATGAGTTTGGAAGAAGAGTTCAGCAAAGGCCCTGGATCCAATCATCAGACTGTTTTTGAATCTGTTTTTCATTTCACCTAAAATAATGTTTCAATAGTCCCTTGCTCATAGCTAAGCACCAACATTGGTCTTTGAATGGGCTCTCTCGGTTTGAGCAGAACACTTCTCTGTGGCCCCATATGAACTGTGCAAACTCACTGCAGCTGTATCTTGGGGAACAAACCATTGCTGGATTAGCTGACCTTGTTTCACTCCCAAGAATTATTCTGACTTTTGGAGTGGTTTAGAGCTAGACACTTGATTGTTTAACATTGTTTGAGATATTTAAACCCACAAGGTGACTGAAAAGAGACTTTTGTTGTTTTGGTTGTGTGGATATTTAGTAAGCGAGCCTTGCATCAGTGAACCACATTATTAATGAATTGAATGATCAATGTTATGTTTACATTGAGAGTTTAGTAACAAATATTGGTTGGTTAAGTTAGACAAGACTGACATGCCATCATAAATGAAAGCAATACCAAAGTTAATTTATCTAACCATAATAGTTCATTAGTTTCAGTGTCAACTATGCACAGGAAATGGTACTGTATAATAAAGCACTACATTTGTCATTTCTATTTTCTTAATAATTGAAATAAATATTTATTACCAATTCTGTAGATGTAGACTAAAGGAATGACAACAGGGAGTATGTTAAACTCTTTGGATCCCTTGTATCCTTCGGAGATGCAAATTCAAACCCTGAAAATGTTTCTAAAACTTCTTAAAATTGTTAACAAGCTGACTTTTTTTCAAAGCTTATAATTGATTTTGGGGTAGAATTCTCATTCAAAGCTTTAAAATAATGCTACGGGACACTGATGTGAAAGTCAGGAGGTGTATTGGTAGCAACCATCATAAATATAGGATATATTACTACAACAAATTATAAATGAAATTCCAGCTCGGTCCACAGTAATTCTCATAAGAAATAAATTATTGATTAGGATCGATACAGAGATAGTGCGAGTGGTACAAAGAAACAGAAAAACAGTGAGTGTAACAAACTGTGTGAGGTCTCAGTGGTAGCGGTGTTTACAAGAACTGCGCAAGAGGCACATGCAAAACAAATCTGCACACACAGTGCTGTATAGTCACCCTTCGTTACAAGCACATACAGAAGTGTCTGACAAGCACACATGGTCGCATCAAATGCACACATTGAAACAACCATATGTGTAAAATTCCTCAGAGACAAACTTGTTTTTTAGAGACAGACCAAAAATACTCAACAGCTGCTGAGTGTGCACATTGCCTGCGAATGCATAAACACGAACATAACTTTCCTCCAAAGACAGAAACAAACACAAATGTGAAGTTTCCCCAAAAACAAAAACTCGTAAATACACATGAAGCCTCTAACAAATTCAGAACAAAACCTGCATGAATCAAGCTTTTCACAAACCCATAAATATATGCATAAAGTCTCACATGCACACACGTGCGGCTGTCTGCCTCCCACATGCAGTGTTTGTGACGCATAGGAAAAGTCATTAGACCCACACTTCCTCTCTAAACAGAGAAAGAAGAAAAGACTGTCTTACATGAAACACACAGGAAATGTGTGGGTGACTGCCTGTACATGTGTTTGTGTCCGCTTGTGTATTTGTGCACATGCATGTGAATGTCCCCTGGTCTGAAGTTCTGCCCCGAGGGCTGGTGACCAATGTCTTGTAATTGCTTTCTTTGATTGCTTCCATTGAGTAGACTACAGCTACAATTACAGCTAATTAGAACACACAGCTAAGGGTTGGCCTGCTCAGCAGACAAAGTTGATCTTGTGGGTTCAGCATTTCCAAAGCTTTCCAGATTTAGACTTGACTGAATTATATTTGAACTGCATAGTACCAACAGTAATTATGTAATATCCAATTATATTATACTTTAATACTACAGTATATTATTTAAAATATGCAGCAAAGGTGAACATTGTAAGATTATTCTGCATTTCACAAACAAAAACTGCATTTCTGGACAGGCAAATTACTGTAATAGGATGGCTGATTCACCTTACAATTATGACAAATTGTGAACTTTTAAAAGAACAAAAACATGTTGGTAGGTAGCTCTTATCTTATATTTTGTGTGCTGGATCGTGTTGTTTTTCAAACAAGGCAACAACATGTAAAACATCTTAACTCATATCTGGCTTCAACTGACTTCACAAGTTTCATTTCTCCCTTTGCAAAAGGTACAAACAGTTAGAGCTTCTGCTTTTTAATGGAACTTGTCCTAATTGTGTAACTAATCACTTGATGTGTGTGTGTGTGTGTGTGTGTGTGTGTGGGTGGGTGTGTGTATGTGTGTGTGTATATATCTATCTATGTAGTGTGTATATATATGTTGAATATATACATGATCCACTGCAGCAGTGAAAATGGGTGAGACAAAGCATCAAGGAAGACAGGAAGAATATGATGGAAATAGGGGCTCATAGACATCCAAAGCAAGGAAGACAGAAAGAGGCAGAGGGTGAGTCCTGGGGTTTGGACATCTGCTAAAGCTTCAGGAAACTCAATCACTTTATAGCTGAAGGGGGAAGTGTTACCTGTCTAGTACTAAATCATGCCCACACACACGCACGCACGCACACACACACACACACACACACACACACACACACACACACACACACACACACACACACACGTGAATGCAACACAGTCCGGTGAAGGACAGCTTTTCTGACTTCCATGGGACAGAATACGTTCCCACGTATACACACACACACACACACACACACAAACACACACACACACACACACACACACACACACACACACACACACACTCATCTCCTTCATCTCTACCCTTTTCTGCCATGAACATCTGTCACCTCAGCAGGATCCAAACTGCTAATAAACATGCAAAGGCATGCTCACATTTACACACACACACACACACACACACACACACACACACACACACACACACACACACACACACACACACACACAAACAAACAATCTCTGTATCTCTCTCTCACTCTATCACACATACACACCTCCTTCAGTCAAAATAGATGGCTCAATTTGGCCCACTCTCGATGTGTTACTGCTTCAGTATTTTATCACTGTCTTAATACACACCTGCACCCTCAGCCACCCAGCATAGCTAAGACATCCTCATCTCTTGTTTATTTATTGTCTTTTTTCACTTTTGGGAGACAGAACTATCCATGTTCATACAATAAGTCCATACTGATCCGTATGCAATATAAATCGCATTATGTCGTAATAACTAAGACACCTGTTTCCCTTAAGATTCCCTGGGGTATAACTTTCTTCACTGTTAACAGCCAACAGTCACTCAGGTGCTGTTTATTGGCACACGAGAAGGGAAAAAGGTCTGATGGTGCAAAGTTCACCTCTAAATGTTCCACACAGAATTGGAAATTCCCCACACAGAAGACACAAAACATGCAGGTGTTACTTACTGTAATCTTAAAATTTTCAGCTTTAGGGTAATTATTTGCACTGCACTCTTCATAGGGACAGTTGTAGTGTTTTACGTTCTAATCTGTAAAATAGGTTTGGAGGATGTGTGTGTGTGTCCCTTTGCATCTTGTTCTATACTGGTGTCAGTTATTCTTGAATTCAACTACCATAAATCCAAGTGCACAGTAAATATTTGTCAAAAAATGCATGACATCCATGTGTTCCAGATCCCAAGTGGTATTTTTAAATTACAATAAGAAATGGATATAATTTCTGTTTAAAGAGATAGAGGGGAAAGTTAATTGCAAAGTGCAAACCAATGATGCAGGTTGATAAAATGCCACCAAAGTTAGACCTAAAAGAGTGTAAAGCCTGTAACACCTGTAACATTAATTAATAAAAATTTGTATGTATAAACAAACAATCGGTAAGGGTAACTATGGATGATTATTTGTAAAACATTTAGAAAGTGTTCCTGGTTACTCAGTCTAAGCTGCTCCAGGCTGCTGTGGTGTTTCATCTTCTTCACTTTCTTCACTTGGGTTTGTAGGATTATGAAATGATTGGGTCAACATTTCCTTTTTCTAACTGTAAACAACCTACACAAAGGTGGGGTGCCAGAATCATTTTGTGAGAACTGTTGCAGCTGAAATGTCAGTGTTGACTGTGGGAAACTGCACATAGTTGGATGCACAATGAAGGGGAAGTACCAACAGAGGTAACCCTCTGTTGGTACAATATTTCTTTTGTCAGTTTCTTTGAATAGTTTTATATATTCTGGGCCAGTATAGCTCTCCGCCCAACATTGTATTCATACATTTACTTTACTCCCTATTCCTCATTTTGCAGTCTGGTAATAAAAAAAATAATAAAAAGGTGTTTACATTTAACACGGTGTTGTTATCAGGCATTTCTCTAAAACACTGCTAAATTACATGTATATTTATAATTTGTATATTTTTTTATGCATTCAATATTACAATCTAATTACATCATAATGCAGGGAACACGGTAGCTGCAATTTAAAAGGTTATTAGTTTATATAGCCAGTAAAAAACACATTAGCTTAGTGCCTTACCTTGGCAATCCAATTCCCCTGTATATTCCCATTGTAGATGTCTGGAGCCAGTAAGGATTCCTCCGGTGTTAATTAAACCGTCTGTCTTGGAGAGAATTAAGGTCGTGATCTCCCAGACCTTGCCACTCCCACACTCCCTGAGAAGAAAAGAGAGAAGAAAAAAGACTTAATGAAGAACTAAAAGGATGAAATGACTTAATGAACCGCCAAACGAGGCCTGCGGCCGTTTAATAAGGGCTTATTAAAGCTTAATTAGAGCAATAATCCGGCTTGTTTGGAGTCAGTCAGTGTTGACTTGTGGCTGATTGTGTTTTTATGGCAACTACATAAACAAGGAAGCATTGTCATTCCTCAGGAAGGAAGACAATTTCAGTAGTGTGCTGGTGGTGCAACAAAAATGTTATTCCAAAAATAATAGGTGAGAGCTTCAGTTGACCTTTCAATCACATGGATCAGTCATTGCTGATCACATGTTGAAGTCTGATTCAAACACACTCCCAACTCCCCCTGAAAATTAAAACAACTAAACCCAAATGAGACATAAATACATGTATGGACTATAAACATGTTGCTCTGTGGATGTCAAAGTAACCCCTTTCGCCAATACTTAACGGTCAGATTTTCAGCTTCTCAAAGGCAATCCGCTATAGCTTTGTCATACATGATACCTTCACATCCCCATGTAACAGCCGGAGCTCAAAGCACCAGACAGTTTTACAGATCATGTTATCAGATCCGATACAAGGAAGTTGCTTTATGGACCTTGGCAAATGAGTCACGTGGTTTCAGTCAGCAGACTCCTTTCCTCATCGATTCAAAGACAATACACAATGTTTCCTGTATCGACATCAGCGTGACTCATGTGAGTCAGAGACCCAGCTGCATTGTGCCTAAGGACACATCTAAAGAAAGTGTAAAGTATACAGTGCCCTTGAGGCTTTAGATTTTCATTATTCAGACAGTGATGCCATCACCCCTTAGAAGACTGAGTCAACCTCCCGGCATGGTGTATCCTACTTGTATGGGCATGCCAAACTGCTCTTATTACTATAGCTCTCTGCTCTGTCTTTTAGAGTGATTCATTATGTATCAGTGATTCAGATTTGTAATGCCCACAGGCCTTTGTATGGTTAGCAATATCCAGTGGTCCCAGCAATGAAAGGTGTTACTCATCCTTCTTCCAGATCACGTGAGAACCCAACAGATGACCCTGTCAACATGAGCCAAACTGTATGTTTATGAAATGTTGATTCAAATGAACTAGATGATATGTTTATGAAATGTTGATTCAAATGAACTAGATGATATGTTTATGAAATGTTGATTCAAATGAACTAGATGATAATGTGGCCACCCAGCACTGTTTGTGCCTGTAAGAGAGGTAGTGCATGCAGATAGAGGATCTAGATAACTGTTCACAACTGCCCCTGATTTTATTGACATTAATAGTATGCTGTAGGGTGGTGTATTATGTAAAAACCATGCCAGGAAAAGACAACATTAAATGCCAAAGACGACATCATATGAACTGTGATCTGTATGGTCAAGAAGCGGGCACTTTCTCTATCATACCAGCCCATAGAGCTAACAGGTATGATTGAATCTTTTAATGTAAGCAGCATTGTGATCCAGTACCAACATGTTAGTAGCATAAATATAATAATCAAAATGTACTGAAATGGGGTGGGGCCTGGTTGAAGTGACTAGCAAGTTGCAATAGTTACTTGTGATAGATAGTTGCGAAGTAGTGATATGCTCAGACTACTTGTCAATCAAGCTTCCAATCATAGCTCTCTTACTAATATATTCTTAACATTACTATGTTTTCCAGATCCCCTCCAAGACAAACAGAAGGAAAAATATCTATTGAGACTGTAATGTTGATTGATTTGACTTTGTGTATAAAGGCAGAGGCAGGGTTCCCTCTCAGCCACTTCAATACAGTAGAGTTTTCTTAGATTCAGCATCTAGTGGTCATTAGAGGAATTGCAGTAAAGAAGCAATTAGCCAAATACAGTGTGTTTGTAAGTGGGTGAAAATGACTCAAACCCCCATATATGGACAAAGAAAATTAACACACTGACACATGTTTAATATACTGTATATATGACTCAGATGGCAGGCACGTGTTGACTTTTCTGATTAAATGACTTCTATAAAATCAATAAAAGTGACAGGCATAGATAGTCACTGTGGTATTATTATGCATGCCCATACCCCGCACTGACACATTAAGTGATGTATTTTGCCAGAGCTAGATTTAAGCAAGATGACATCACATAGTTGTCTGTGAAAAAGCACCACTTTGCTATAGTTGTGTGTATGTGCATGCATGAGTGTATCTCTGGTATTTCTCTTTCAGTGGCACATCATCTACCACAACTATTTACACACACACACCTTAGGAAACTGCTGACAGCTAACAAACACATACCTTTCTAGTGCTGTGATCATCATTTCCCACCATGCTGCCACTTTCAGGGTGCTAATCCACCAGAGGAGTCCTACACACCACTATTTAAGTCTGTTAGCATTACTCCAGCCAGTAGGATTTAACTCCTTTTGCCTGTAGCTCTTTTGGTTTTAGTTAAACACAGCTGAATGATTCCATCAAGCACTTATGGCAGATGACTCTGCTTCCAAGTTTTACTAATTTACTTCCTACAATCAAAACCATTTGGAGGGTGGAGGAGGCTTAGTACTCTGTGTTTAGATCCAAACATGATGGGTTTTAGGTTTTTAACCTCAAGCTCTCCAATGTCATTATGATTAATCAAATGCTTTCAACCTTCTCGTGTCCCCATTTTTTATATCAGTTTCAAGTTTAACAATATGCTCCCAACGTCTGTGAATTATGTAATTTACCCCAAGGGCAGACTGAAGTCACACTCCAGAGGGTTATTAACTGATTTTAGACATTACAGCGTAGATACACGTGGAACATTGCACAAAGATGTATGACAGCATTTCACAAGGAAGGTTTGGACCCTTACATTCACAGTTCATGAGCCGTGTCTCTGGTAAGTCTGCTGCTCTGTGAAAACACTTCAATCCCCTCCATTTATTTCCAGAACGCCAAACAGCTGACGATTATTGCAAAAGGGCCAACGATTTCATTGTTGTCATATATCTCCCCTCTTCCAGACATATGTCAATTTTATGTCAGAGGATTAGGGATGCCAGTTATTGTTCTGCGGCATGAGAATGATGTCAACTTTCCTACAGGGCCTTTTCTGTGCAATGTAGACTGCAAAGCAGCTGGCAATTCCTGCACAAATGCCAACACATCACATAATTTGCAAAAACTACTTCCCTGCTCTTCAACTCAGTTGTCAGTCGTACCCTGGAGAGTTATAGACAGGGAAAAAAAGAATGATGTCATCTTTCCAACAGGGCTCTAAATCTCAACGTATTATACTAGTGCGCTGAGCTCTGGAAGATGATGATGATGGTGGTGGTGTTGGTTAGAGCGGTGGTGATGATGATGGTGCTGGTCAGTGCAGTGGTCATGGTGGAGATGACAATGATGAGGTAATCTTCCCTAAAGCCTTTTTTTTTCCTTTTAGTTTAACTACATGAGCAGTTCACCACGTCTCTCTTGGTAGTGCACTGTAGAGGAAAAACCAGCGCTCATATGACTTCAGCTGAGTTACCTCTTTTAATCAAACCCCATTGCTGAGTAGGGCACTACTACTCCTAATGTCCTCAGTAATGTATCTATTAATATTAATATCATTAATGTACCATAAATTGGAGGGGAAATTAAGTGTACTTTGAATTATAACATGATTTGTTGGTCTTACAATGTTCCCCAGAAAATCCTATCCCATTATCAAAATCAAATGTCTAATATGTTTGAAACACACGCAGCAGTAAAATGTTAGTAATCTGAACGAGTAAATCATTTGGTCAGTTGATAATGTAATTTGGTCCTGTATTATTAACATACATATTATTGCAGTACTGAGATTTTTGCTGAAATGTATATGAGCAATATTGTAATAGGAATAATAATTAAACTATTTCTGCAATGTTACATCATAAACATTTTTGGAAGGTTATGGCATTGTTAGGCAGTTTTTACATCACAGTTGAAACATGTCTCTCTTGGGTGTTATTAATATTTAGTATCTGCTATCATATTTTATATTGTGTTATTTGTATTATGTTTACTAAAATAAAGTCCTTCTTTTGGTTTTCAGAATAAGGAGTTCCTTCTTCTTAAAGCTGAGCAAGAACATACAGGACCAACTCTCTACCCCTTCTCAATCATGAGTTGACATGATGAAAGAAACTAAAATTATTAGGCTGTTCTAGTGTCATCTTTACTTTTCCCCCTACAAAAAAACATGTTTATGGGGAGTTACAACTGTAGGCTCCAGTGAAGAAGCATTCCATCCTCTATTGCCTCAGCACTGATGAGACACTGTGCTCACTATTTGTATTATTGTCAAAAACAATTACTTCAACATGCTCAAGTTTCAAATGTGAGTGAATAACTGTATATCATCATGAAGCCATACCCCAGACAAACTGTAGACATCATTGTTTCCATTGTATTCAATCTTTTTTTTTTTTTTTTTTAATGATCACTTATTTCCAAAGATTCCCTGCTATTTTCCTTTTCCACCCCTGTGTGTTAGTTCTAAACTATAAATTATGTCACTCACTCTGCCACTGGGCTTCTCGCTCATTATGGCTAAACTGATAACACATGCAGAGAAGCTTTTAACTGTTAGAACATTTCAACACTAAACAGCTGACTATGTCAGAGCTTTTAAAGGGCTAGCACATAAAAAAATCAATTTGAAGCTGAAGATCAATTTCTTTAGCCATGTTGTAGTAAAACACATCAATACAGGCTACATTGTCATCACTGCTTTCATATTGTAGAGGATGCTACTGTTGCAAGGCTGAGAGGTTCAAAGCTCTTACTAAAATTCAAATCTAACACAGTCTGATACAAAGATTGGAGTTATCATCCCTATTTTAGTGTCTCCAAATGGTGCACAGAAAAGCCAAGTACTTTAAAACAGTTTGTGGGCATCTTTATCTTTGTTTGTTTCCATTGGTTTCGGTTGTTTTTTAACAATCTCTCCCATGTCCGTCATTTTCCCAGTTACGCCCTTGTGTGTTAAACTATATCTACTTTTACACAGGGCATGATGTCATTCTGCCTGCGGGGCTTTCCCACATTCGTGGCTCAGCTGATAACACATGTGGTGGAAAACTGTTAAAACACATGGGTGTGTAGCAGTTTTGAATGCCTAACCCATATCAACCTTCCCTGAGAAACACAGTGAGTAGGGGGTTTGGCAAAGAAAACAGGTCCCTTTTTCCCCCACCAGCAACCAGCAGCTTTAAAGCTCATCTAGATTGTGATTACCTTGGCAGAATACGGTAACCAAGCCCATGTTGTTGCAGGCAGGCTACAGCTGTGCCTCACTCCATAAACCCCCCCCCAAAAAACCATTTCATAACCATTCCCCTTACCTTGCTGATTTACAAAACTACAAGCTGCACTTGAATAAATCTGCAGGAGTGCAGGGCCTTTTAAATGGTCAGGGTGAAGCTGTTGAATTCCACACACTGTGGTGCCTGAGAGTTGTTTGACACCAGTGTAAGTTGTGGTTGCTCGCTTTATCCACACTGTTGTACAGACCAAACACTGTTCCACCAGCAACCCAGTGAAAAGTCGGATGCTTTAACTCAGTTAATCTGTGCTGTGAGTCAGGTAAACTAAAGTAGACATACATACAGGTATAACATCTGACTCACCAAACTGGTCCTCTGTGATTCTGCAGCACACCAGTAGCCATTTGTTATTCTGTGTCAAACACTGTAGAACTAAAGACAGTATGGTGAAAATAGTAAATATAGTTCCATGCAGCTGTTCAACATTAATACAAAATAATACAGGGCTTAGCTGTGTATGTGGGGGAGGGAAGGACACTCTGAAATGAAGTCCCACTGGGGCACTCACAGTATAAGCTCAGCTGATAGGGACCCTCGAGAGGAAGTTGGACTTGTTTATGAAGGAAATGACATCCTTGGGCTTAGATCAGACAGTGACCTCATGCTGACAAGATAATTATCGGGAAAGAGAGAGAGAGAGAGAGAGAGAGAGAGAGAGAGAGAGAGAGAGCTTAGTTTGGTTGCAGGAGTCACTTGTACAAATGAAAGGTGACTGAGTGCACCAGGGCTATTTTAAACCAAAGTTGAGTGCCTAATAGACTTGGTAAATGGCTCCTAAGCAACACTGATTTTAATTGGATAATGTCAGATTAATGGGCTGTCTCTTGATTTGCTGGCCTTAAACAAATATTTAAGGTAAAAATGGCCAAATTGTCTCACTCTGGAAGAATGTGAGGAATGTGTTGCACCAGTTGCCTTGTATCTTCAGTGCAGTGCATACTGTGAAGTCTGATTATGACAGAAGGACAGAAAATGAGCTGTTTTCTCAGCAAACATTCCACATTGCAAGCATTAATGCGACACGTGGTAACGATTTATTAGCACTGTGGGGCAATGTACAACCTGTGTGTCAAAGCCTCAGATCTCTGATGCAATTTGTGGATTGAGATAATGAGCACAAGCAGTAGAAAGATGAAACTATATTCTATTCAAATTTCTGAGTTTGAAGAAGACCTGGTGAGGAATTTCAATGAATGTCTAAGCAGAAGATTTAATTTTCTTGGACAACCTCGACTCCTGGGGGGATTTAGATAAACAAGATTTTCCGGAAAGTAAAAATTATTAAAAGATAAGCGACCTATTTCTGTTTCTGTATTGTACAAGGTTTTTTTTACTTTTAATGTTGCTGTTTCAAGCCTATTCAATCACACAAGGGACCATTACAACTTTCCAAAACAACATTTTGTTGCTCTGCACTTTCTATAAACTGCTCTGTGACGACCTCTAATTGTCCCGGGGATTGGGACAGCGAGATTGAAAATAAAAATCCTTCACGCCAAAAAAATGACTGGAGGGGTTTTGGAGAAGCTGTTGGACCTCCCAAGAGCAGAGCTGGACTAACGCCCAAAAACAAAGCTTGCTGCTGGGTTAAGGATGTTAGAATATGCCCAGGATTATAGAGCCAGAGAGCCAGAACATGCCCAGGGACAGTGGTGGAAAACTAATACTGATTTTGGCTAAAGAGGGATACTGGGTTGTGTGAGAGGCAGTTTGTTCAGTGTTGTTAGGATAATGACAGTATTCAGGGGATAAAAATAATGGATTTTAACAGGGGGAGTTTACTGTAAGCCAACAGTAAGTTTATAGTGCAGACAACTGTTTTCCCTGCATTTATTCATGAGTAGTAGGCTATTAAAAATGATCGCCACTGCTAAAAGTGTTATATGGTGCATTTTTTGGTAGAATAACCCCAATGTTTTATAAATCAGAAGTTCAATTGGTAGCACAGTAAGGCATAATGATCAAAAGTTAAAAAAACATTGATGATGTCAAAAAAGAGTCATGTTTTGTGGAAGATTTACAGGGGTTGAATGCAGACCTTTTAATAAATGTAAATCACAATATCAGCACAAAGATTTCATAAAAAAAATTTAAAAAAACACTTTAATTATAGTTACACCGTATAAATTAACTGCACCATAGTATGGAATTTAAAAGTCCCATGGCATGAAAAATTCACTTTATAAGGTTTTTTAGTTAGTTGGTGAAGGCCAGAGACTTCAGATACAGTATCAGGGGATCACTAAGGCCTATATAAAAGCATCCAAAAAGCAGCGTGTCATAGGACCTTTAAAGTATGAGATATAAGAACAAAACACAATACCCAACTAGACTGTTGGCAGAGGGCAAAGTAGACAAAAAAGGTGGATCTATATCTTAAGGGAAAGCACAAAAGAAACCTTCAACTGAGTACTCAAGGTTTACAGACTCAAGTAGGAAGTTGCTACATATGTGCATGTGTGCGTACAACCTTGTCTCCTAGAAATTATATTTACATAAAACTAATTTGCAACAGCTAATACCTTTTTGGAGGAAATATAATGTCAGCCAGATCACGTTTTTTTAATCAACACAATGAGGAAATGTTGGTAATTTATGTAATCTCAAAATGATATTGAACGTACTTCAAAAGTCAAATCTTAACTGAGCATGTATTTCATTTGTTTTCTGCCATATTACAGAATGTTGCGATAAGATTTCTGCTCATAGTGAATAAAGCTTTTTCAAACAGCATTAGGGAAAGATAAAGGTTTTGGTTTAATGGAGAGAAAGTCAGCAGTGACTTAAAGTAAGAGACCCGCAGAGTTTACTTTATTGAGATTCAACAACGACCATATTTTTTGATTTACCTTAAAGTGATGGTTTGGAGTAATTCACCCTAGGGACCTTTGCACCATGACCTCGAGCCAAACACCCCCCCAGTAGCTTTTTTCACCTGGGTCGAACATTAGGAGAGTTAGCTAGAGTAGCGTTATCAGCTGAATAGCTTAGCGCAGGGGCTAATGGACCAACGTTTGTATCTTGTAAGTTACCCCACTAATAATGCCGAAATGATACCAAACGTCTACAAGTAGTACAAATAGGTTATGCTCTCTACAAAACGATGGATTGGAAAGTTTGTAAGTACACCAGAAGTTTATGAACACTTGCCTGCTCTCTTCTGCTCTCTGTTGCTGCTGCTGCTGCTACCTGCAGTTAGGGCGAGTGCTTAGGGCCGTCTACAAATTACTACAACCAAAAGAGATACAACAAAATATTTATTAATTTAATGATTAAATAAGGTAATGTCTCCAAACTTACCTCAATTATTACTTGTCTCCTGCTAGTTATACTACAGCACTTACTTTAAAAAAAAGTTAAATTAAAAATATTTTTTGTTGCATCTCTTTTCGGTGTTGTAATTTGTAGACGGCCCTAAGCACTCGCCTTTACAGCAGCAACAACAACAGCAGAGAGCAGAAGCAAGCAGGCAAGTGTTATTTACATAAACTTCTGGTGTACTTACAAACTTTCCAATCCATTGTTTTATGAGAGCATAACCTATTTGTACTACTTGTAGACATTTGGTATCATTTCGGGCATTATTAGTGGGGTAACTTACGAGATACAAACGTGGGTCCGTTAGCCCCTGCGCTAAGCTATTCAGCTGATGATAACGCTACTCTACGCTAACTCTCCCAATGTTAGACCCAGGTGAAAAAAGCTTCTGGGGGGGTGTTTGGCTCGAGGTCATGGTGCAAAGGACCCTAGGGTGAATTACTCCGAACCATCACTTTAACCAAAGTGCATTTGTTGCCTGAACCTAACCACAGGCAGGTGTCAGAGTCCTGTGCTTTGCATCTTCGCCGTCCACACATTCTCACTCCCATCTTCGTAAAATACAGTCGCTTGGTCAGGCGCCTTTGTCGTTATTATTGACGCTAAAAGTCGCGCATGACCGCTTTAACTAAACACGCTTGGTCGGGACTATTGGCGTCCCTTTTAACGCAGTTAGGTTAAGGAAAAGCTTGTGGGTGGGCTTACGTTTACGTGACTCGCGGGAACGGGACGGTTGAGTTTAGGGAAAGGTCGTGGGTGGGCTTACGTTTCCGTGACATGCGGGAATATGGGGCCGGTTAAAGAAGAAAGCGACTTCTGTGACATGCGGTAATAACGGGACGGTTAAAGACACACACGGGACTCGAACCCCGGTCTCCTGGGTGAAAGTCCTGTGTTTGACCCATCCACCACCCCGACCAACTTCCCTACGTGGAATTTCCCCCTCACATACTACTCGCTAAACCCTGTGTAGTTGCTGCTCTACCCGGTACGTTCTACAAACACGCTGAAGGGCTCTTTTTTCATCGCTTCAGACGCTGACAGCCACGGTCCAAACTTCCGTATTTTACGAGTTCAGAGTGAGAAGGGTTGTCACTGTCCACCCCAACCACCTCCCTAAGATGATGTAGTTGTTTAAAACAAAAATTTGTATAAATGTAATTTATATTGTAGGGGACCTTTCAATGTGAGAAGGGTTTAATAATTATAAAGAGGTTTCACCAAACACTTGGGATAATAGTGTAATATTGTTTTACAGGAGATGGTAGGAATTAGTAAGCAAATACCTTTAGGGTATTAGGTTTATAAGATTGTATTACATTAATGGGCACTATTGTGATTAGCAGTAAAGACTACTTTAGTACTTTGTTATGGTCATGCACTAGTCACAGGAAGGTTGATGCAGGTTCAGGGTATCGAAGTACCAAAAAATTAATTGACAGGACTTAATCAATCAATCATTATAATTCATGGAATGCACTGTACATCACATACCGATGTTCATAGTACTAGTGCTGTGCCCGTTGAAAACGGGCTGATTGCTTGGCCTGTGGTGTTGCTGCTTGTAGAATTTATCAAAACCAAAGTGTACCCCAAAATGACTTACAGAAGGACCCTGAACCACTTAATATGCAACTCCACTGTATCCTACTATCTATTGACTTAGCGTAGGCTACGTCTGCATCAGAGGAAGACATAGGCGCCGATACCGTGGGTTCTTGGAGTTCGAGCACCCACGGAAAATACCAGCACCCACTGAGCACCCACGTGTGCCAGACTGCCAGTAGGCTACATTCATTTAAAATTAAACATTGCAAGTGTAGCGTCTGTCATAATGTGACTGGTTATGTCGCTGTCAGTCCCCTACTCCATATCCTATCCAACAATCACAGCGTCTCTTGGATGAAAACGCTTTAACGTTTCAGCAGAGGTGTTCATTTCCATACAGGTTTAGTGGCGTGACGGTTAACGGTAAAGTAGGGGATTTGATTTGCGGGGGGTATTTTGGCGACTTAATTAACCCGACCCAGTGTGAATCTGATGTAGGCTATCTGCCCGGTTCAGCTCTGAGATTTGCTCGTATTGCACAGCTCTCTGAATAATCTCCGAGATTAGGCTACGTTATGTTCTGCCAGCTCACAGCAATTTAATACAATAGCAGGAAAAGAGTCAGAGGCGCTGATGTGCATCTTACCTTCCCCCCCAAACACGGACACACATAGGCCTACTGTATATACAGATACGTCTCGCTTTATAAGATAGATAGCTTGCCTATAAGTGACATCACGCTCTGTCTGCACTTGTTGTCTGGTTGTGCTTTGCATGTGTGGGATTCTGAAACCTCCAATTCGGGAATTGTCGTTTGTTTATTCAAAGTCAAAGACAGTCCAAAGTAGTGCTACTTTGCACACATTTTATCTGCCAAAGCTCCGCTTCTCTCTTTCTCTCTCTCTGGTCCTGCTCCTGCTCACTCAGTGTGAGAGGGGGAGGGGCCAGCGGCTAGAGCGGCAAAAGCCAATGTGTGCTTCTTTTACCTATATATTTAACGATATCTTTTGCATTTCTTATCCAAACAACGTCAAACTTGGCACTACACTTACTTGTGACCATAGCAAGACACACATCAAGTTTGAAATCCATCGGACTAACGGTCCGAGAGATATGCGCTTAACACCCACACACCCACACACACACACAGACAGACAGACAGACAGACGTTCCTGCAATTATAGATAGATAGATAGATAGATAGATAGATAGATAGATAGATAGATAGATAGATAGATAGATAGATAGATAGATAGATGAAGATATCTAAAGGTGGATTTCTTCTTAAAGTTGCGCACTTTCATTTCTTAACATTCATTTGTTCAGCCCAAATATTCCAGTGTATTTCTTATGAACACATTCTTAAAGGCCTGTCAAGGATTATCTTTCCAGGTCTCATGGCAAAGAAGTGGAGTGAGTTAATTTACACAAACAGAATGGTCCCATCTGTCCTGATTAACATACTACATTGCTAATGCTAACTTTTAATGGTGTGATCATCTCACACGCTCATTTTCACTGAATCCTTAATGCAAAATTAGCATATTACAACAACATATTGTCTCTCACTAGCCCAGGGGCCCAATGCAAGGTGGTGTCACATTCCATTTTTGTCTCACTGTAAGCTGCAATTTGAACAATGAACAGAAGTGTTCATTCAGACACATTGAAATATATATTTTTTAAAAAGATCTAAACGCACGTGTCCTCTGACAAGAATTTAATTTTATTTGTGGCTTGTTTGGCATTATTGTCAAAGTCAATCAAACCAGTGATGCATTGCTGATGTTTTCTCTTTAGACTACATTCAGAATCAACACAAGAGCAGTTATAATGTGTATCCAGGTGAGTTGATTTTATTCCCCCTGTGTTCTGTTCAACGTTTCTAGGAGTATCAAAATGCATTTTGAGTAGGCCTATATCAAAGTGGCATGGATTTTGCTCTCTTTAAAACAGCAGAACCATTTAACTTTTCTTTTTCAAAAGCAGAGACCTTTCCAGGAAAAGTATGATGTGAGATTTGATATCTAATCATTGAAATGCATGCAGCACAGACTACAGTCTTACTGATCCGCCCCCTACACACCCACCCGTCCACACACACACACACACACACACACACACACACACACACACCCCAAAACACTGTCCTCTGCAGAAACTGTCGCACTAATAATAAGTCACAGCATCTCTTCATGCAAGGAAGAGGAAACATAAAATAAAAATGCAAATGCCGGCAACAGCCTTTTAATGTTGCTATAAATCACAAAGGACCATCAAAGGTAGCTGTAGTGGAATAACTCCCTCTGTTACCCACACACACACACACACACACACACACACACAGATATATAGATATACACTAGATAGATAGAGGTTGCGATTTGTGAAAAAAAGCAGAGGAGGGCATGTTTTTTTATCATGCAAAACATGCAATTGGACAATAGATATAGTGCCACTTCGGCTAGCCATGCCAAAACACTTATTTATGAACTTTAATATTCAATGGAAAATAATCCCAAAAAGAAACAGCACAATGTGGTGTCAACATACTGCCGGGAAACACAGTGTTTTTAAGCCAGAGAGTGGAGTTGACTTTGCGGCGAAAAACAAAATACTTTCACCCAGGAAACCCTCCTTCGTTCCTCTGGAAGGTTTTAATCCAAACCATGATCTTTTTCCTAAACTCAACTAGTCGTTTTGGTGCCTAAACTTATGGCCGCATGAGGCTCACTTTTACTGGCTAAACTCTACTACCATAGCCCATGAAAGGACCATCATCTAGAAGTGCCTGTATCTGGCTCACAGTCACCTATTGGCAGCTAAACAACTGCTGCTGGTAGCCCCCGTCCCAGAGCTCTGTTGCAGCTAAAGACAAGAAGCAACTGCTGATCGGATTTTATCGTTCTATGGCACTATAGACTGTTCGCGTTACAGTGCTTTACTTAGTTTAAAATACTTTTATTTTAGGTAGGCTATATAATATATGGTCTTTGGTGAAGTAGCATTGATCACTTTGAGGAGGGCATACATTTTAGAGATAGATAGATAGATAGATAGATAGATAGATAGATAGATAGATAGATAGATAGATTCGAGCTTTGATAAGTGTATAGACACAAGCCTCCGTTTAGACCACCATTGGAGCCGATAATAATCATTCAAACAGAGACCGACTTTCTGTTCAGCCCAGAGAACTAGGTAGAGAGAGAGAGAGAGCAGAAGACAGGTGATGAGAGGGAGGAGGGAGCCAGCATATTTCACCTCTATTCACCTGCTGACATGGCCTCTCAAAGAAACTTTTCATTAGACCTTCAGAACAGTCAGCTTAGTATGTCCAATGCCGTCAATTTAGCTGTCATATTACACTGGCTCACTTTCTGCTCTTTCATCTCGGGGATTTTTCATCTCATGATTTTCATACAGCAGAATTGGCAAAAGAGGTGCATGTGCGAAAAAGCCTCAGAAGTCCAACCATCTAATACATCAGTTAAGTGATTTAAGATTTGCATGGTTAACCTGTGCACACCTGAATCCACCCAAAGCAGAAAAAGTGCTTAAGGAGGTAACACCTTGAAAGAGAGTCTTTCAGCAATTCATCAATTTAAAAAAGGTGACTCTGCATTACTTTAGCTTTTATCATTCAGGCATATTTGATCTAATACAATCTGTTACTCTTGGCAAAACAGCTTTAAAATGCTTCTGCAGGCAGTGCTTCCTTAAATGTGTTCCAGTGCTTAAAATGGGCCATGACCCATATTTTATTCAAATATTCTTAGCACTTTTGAGGGTTTTTTTCAGGTTAGGATTGACAAAGAGCTAAACAGCCAATGTTTATTGCAGTTTTTTGGCTTTTTGGATTTGGGTGGGGCTAGGCTCGATCTGTTGAGCTTTGGTGCAGATATGTGTGGTTCACATATGGGATCTCAATGGGTCCTTTCAGAAGGTGATAATTTAGTCTGCCAACACCTTCTTCTAAATCATTAACTTTTGGGAAAGTTAGCCAAGCCAGCTTATTTTTTCACATAGTTGTGCAGGGAGAGGAATGCTCCATGCATACACAAACACAGGGAGAGAGGGAGTAAGAGAGAGATATACAGTACACAGAGAGAGAGACTCTCAAAGCTCTCACCTTTAAATAGAGCACATCAATAACCTTCTGATGTTGATGTAAGACTTGAGAGGATTGGATGGTTTCCCTTTCCACAGAACAAGCTCAAACTACCCTCCTGTCTCTCTCAAAAGTGTTTTAGGCCACCCACATATCCTATAGAGACTCTCTATATACTCAACAGCTAAATAGTGGTGTCAGCAACTTCTCGTACCATCCTGTTGCCTACCTATTTCACTCCGTCTGGTTTTAAACTGACCTTCACAGCTTAAAATAATTGTATGTTAAGTCTATAGTCAATAATGAAACACACAACAAAATGACCTATGCAAATATCAACTCAGGGTCTGCGACACAGCTATTTCAATTATTAATATTTAAGCTATCTTATTTTCATATTAACATTTTAGGCAGACTTCCATTTCCTAAGAGCTGCCCACCTGTGACCAATTTCAACCCAGAATTTCGCCGAAAGGCAATGACTTTGGAACTATGACTGTTGTTTTATTCAAACTGAGCAGAGCTGGTAATCCAGAGACACCATAAAACCTGGCAGCCCCACTGTTTTACTGAGCTCTGGTTTGCACAAAAATCAAAGCTTCTTACTCCAACAACTGAACAACGTTGCATACAGTAGCCGAGCTGACACTGGGAAGCATAGTGTCATCCAATGATGAATGCATTGTCACATAAACAGACAAAAGTGCACGTTGCAAAACTTCTAGCAAAGGCTAAAAGATACCAAAATAAAACATTTAAAAGGTTTACCATGTTCCTCAAAACAGGTAAATACTTTTTGCAACTCAACCTGACATCTGGCACGGAGCCACGTGCCGGATGTCAAGCATTACCTCTACGCTTCTGCTATCTGTGTGTTACCATTCTGAAACCCCCTTGCTACAGGAACAACAACAACCTCTGAGCTAGCAAGCTACATGCTGCAAATGGCAGCACACCTTCATTCATCCCATGCAAAGTTTTGACAAAATATTTGGATTGTGCAATAGGCAGGCCTGTTTTGTCCTTTCGGTGAATGATTGTAAAGAAAAATATGTTTACGGCATTTACTATCTAACAGGGATGTGCTAGCATGTTTGCCCATCAGTTATGAAAACAAGTTTTATTTTCCAAGCTTGGCCTATTGTTTGCAGTGAGCTAGCAGGGCTAGCACTTAACGTTAAACTCAGAGACATGGCATGAAAATGCCATGTAGGTGGTTGTGTCCTCCTTGGCCGCGACAATGGGGGACCAGGTGAAAGCTAAAGACACAGATAAAAAGTTTTTCATTTTTTTCAGTTTTTTCATTTAATATTTTAAGTGGTGTTTTTTTTTTGGGGGGTTGCGGGGAATTTGCCATTTCAGAGCTCGCCTCCCTATATGCAGATGTTCCATCAAAACAAGTTCCTTCCCTAAACTATTTTGCAGAGCCACCGTCCAGAGCTTAGCACCACCCAAGACAATTGTGATTGGTTTTAAGAAACGCAAACAAGCCAAAGTATTTTTTCTCCTATCCTAGGGTGTATGTGTGGTGTAGCGAGACCATACTCAATCACTGACACAGCGGATACTGTACAACACAGTGGGGGCATCAACTAAATGGACGTTTTAATCATTGAATTCTTCTTCTTTTGTTACCAAGTATGTTCCAAATGTAAATAATACATTTGGTGTATGAATTATACCCTTTTTTATCTATGTTAAAATAGCCATTATTGAAGGACAGAAGAAAAACCTCAAAAGAGTTTAATGTTTCCACTCAGCATCTTTTCCATTTCTGTAGCATTATTATGATGTTTGGAAATGGGTAAAAAATAGAGCATCTCAATTAGGACGGGTGGATTTAATCATAGGCTCGAATAAACAGAATACTACTTGGTCAGAGCACGAGAGCAAAATCAAAAGCCAATCCCAAGCATTCATTAGCCGTGCAAACCTAATGTTGTCCAACAACAAAAGCCAGTGAAGGGTTATATTGTGACACCCTCTGCCTGTCCCGGCTGCGGTGGTGCTGTCCCTGTAGCTAAGCTCGACCTTTGACCTCAATAAAAACAGAATATAAGCACAGGGATCGACAAAGCATCATATTTTAACCATCACAACACATTGAAACATAAGACTTCTTTAAAAGGAGCCTTACAGACAAATGATCTTAACGTGAATGCAAGTCAGTGAGTTTATCCAATACTTTTGGATAAACTATTATTTTATTACATTACTTAAAAGGAGAATTCCGGTTGATTTCAACACGTAGCAATGTAGTTTGTTGTCATGTAGTGCTGTCAGTAGCGAGAAAAACGAAAATAATTGGTGTTGCCTACACCGAGTTATGCTACTGCTAGCTTTCGCGCCCAGATGGCTGAAACGGGGCAGGTTTTAAATGTGCTTTTAGCCTCTTAACATGTTCGAGATGTTATTACAAGTGCCTTGCCATGTGAACTGATTCCCTCTAAGTGAACACAGCGAATATGGCTGCAGTAAATGTGAAAGAAATGCATAAAAGTTCAACGAGTGCACATACCTCTGTTTAGTTCCGGTGTTCCGGTCGTGAGACGGCAAGACAAGTGCTCAGGGACCGTCTACAAACTACAACACAGAAAAGAGATACAAAAATATATTCAAAAATAGGCATATGCTTATTTTTTTTAAATAAGTGCTGTAGTAGAACTAGCAGGAGACAAGTTATAATTGAGGTAAGTTTGGAGACATTACCTTATTTAATCATTAAATTAATAAATATTTTTGTTGTGTCCCTAAGCACTCATCTTGCCGTCTCAAAACTAAACGGAGGTATGTGCACTGGCTGAATTAGCACGACTTTTATGCATTTCTTTCACATCTACTGCAGCCATATTCACTCGGAGGGAATCAGTTCACATGGCAAGGCACTTGTAATGACATCTCGAACATGTTAAGACGCTAAAAGCACATTTAAAAACTGCCCCGTTTCAGCCGCCTGGGTGCAAAAGCTAGCAGTACCATAACTCGGTGTAGGCAACACCGATTATTTTCGGTTTCTTTGCTACTGATAGCATTACGTGACGACAAACAACATAGCTACGTGTTAAAATCGACCGGAATTCTCCTTTTAAAGGCACAGGTACATGTGTGAAAACTGTGATAACATAAAGATGGCGGATACCCTGTAATGTGTTTTCTTTTGCACTCCATTCCTGTATTTGTATTGATTAGATTTATAGGTGTTATTCTCCCTGTGATTTCCAGTGTTTTCTTTCAAAGTTGTTGCACTGCACATGTTGTATCAGCAGTGTATTTTTCTGACACCCAAACTACTTGGCACTGTGTAGGGACTAGCCAGTAAGAGTAGCCACAGTTGACATTACAGAAAGCATCGTATAGCGATGTCATTTGTTTCTGTTTAGACAAACCCGATCAAATCGGAGTCACGTACGGTGGAATAAACACAATCTAGGTCATGAAAGGTCGCAGTGTTGCCACAAAACAACCCAACATTCATCCACAGAGATGCAAATAGACAAACAAAAACCGACATACAGGCCAAACACACACATGCAGACAGACACGTACAAACACACACAGGTTTGGCCACCCAGAATGTGTGTGAGAGATGGAAACTTTAACTGTGTTTATAACCTAACTCTAGATTATAGGGTAAAGAGAGAGAGAGAGATTCAGTTACTCAGCTGTAAATAATTAAAATGCAGCCTTCCCCTACTTGCTCTCTTCTCCTCCTTTCTCTTTTTTTTTTTTTTTTTTTTTTTTTTTTTTTTTTTTTTTTTTTTTTTTTTTCTCTCTCTCTAATTTTCTCTCTCTCTCTCTCTCTCTCCCACACACATGCACGCACACACACATACATACGCAATAATCCTTATTATCTTTATTATGACTTCCCTTCCTGATATATTAGTTGTCGATTTTACAGAGAACAAGCGCAGCAGGCTTGTCTTGTTAAAACAATAGGGGCGCGTGTGTGTCTGTAAGTCTATGTGGTTACTACACTGTCAGGTAGAAAGTAATGGCTGTTCTGCCACTGCTGATAAACACGCACATGTTGTCCTCTCCAACAGTAGGTCACACTGTTTGCAAATACTTTGACTTTACAGCGAACTCGCTAAACTCAAAGACCAAAAGCTGTCATCACATATGGTAATTTACAGCTCAGTCTTTTGAAAGTAAATGATAAATGCTAGCTCAAGCAAAATAATTTGTCTTGCTGTTGCCTTTAAAAAAAAAGTCCACCCCTGATCTAAGACATAACATTTGAAGTCAGTTTTCAAAGGTGGCTCGGGAGGCTTGAAATGGTCCCTTTAATTACTTTGAAAAAGATTTCATCCAGTTACGTGCAACGTAATACTAGTAAAGCCCAAGCACCAAAGTCATAAACATGGGGCAGGCTGACTGACACACACCCGGAGTGGAGGTCAGCAACCTTACCCCACAAAATCCGTTTTGGCTGCAACAAAAATCATTTTTAAAAACTTTGAAAGCCACTGTGCGTTAATGTCAGCTGCAAACCATTTACTGTGGAGGCTGCAGACTAGCTGCCAAGTCTTAAACAGCATGTCTTATTGGCAGAGCTAACACACAGCTGAAAGTCTTATACATGAAAGACTTATACTGTACAAGGCCTGGGGCTCATGAAATCGTTTATAGTGTGAATAAGGCTGGGAAGGATACTTTTAGAATGTAATCTATTAAATGTAATAGATTACCTGCTTAAACACTCATCAGTGAGGCATTACTTTTTAAAGTTTTGGAAGATAAACAGAGACTGGTTTTCAAAGCAATGGTGTTGGACCCTAAAATGAACCCACTCAAAAGTATTCTCCACATGTTTTAATATGTGTGCAGGCCAGGATAAGGGGAACAGAAGTAATGCACATGTAGTGCTGTGATCGCACTTAAAAAGAATCAGAAATGCAAGTATCTGTTTTTTATACTAGCTTTGAATGGTACACAGTGCAAAGTGCAGTTTAGGAAAAAGTATCTCCTCCATGCTGTGTACAAATGAAGATGTATATTTTGCATCCCACTTATGTTCCATCTTTATTGGGAGTCGCACATGCTCAGTACCTAGGTCAGCGCTGCTAGCTAGTCAGAAGCAGAGTATGAGGGCATGCCACGCTAGCAGATAGGCGATCATTATAATGTGTGTTACAAAGTGACGCACGTTACACTACAAAAGAGCTGTTTGGAGCAGTTTGTGAACAGTGTTTTCTGATGGAGATGGTAAGTGACTTTGGGCTTTTTCATTTTGTAAACCTATAACATGCACAAAAAGATATATAAACACAATAAAGGAAAGGGGAAAAGCCAAAAAGCATAATATGAGTATTTTAAGGCGAAAAATCCAACTCAAACCAAACTAAACTACACACATCTAGCAGTTATACAAACACACACAAACACAATATTGCTGTTTCCTGAATAGCCTGCCAAGCAATGCTGGTCCTGAGCCAAGAACATGTACTGCTAGGGGTTAAGGGTTCAGTGCATGTCAGATGTGCAGATAAGTAGAAACATCCAAATACATACATATTAACAGTCACACACACACAGAGATACATACGGCACTACTGGGCTACACTACTGAGACACACACTGGGCATGTCCTTTTGACCCTAAAGAGGCTAAAGGGTCATGAACTCTCAAAACTTTAAAGACTTGAGCATCGTGTACTCCAACATAGGAACAAAGTATCATTAAACGTCCATCTGCAGAGGTGGGTAGTAACGAGTTACATTTACTTGAGTAAGATTTTGAAAACATTATACTTCCAGGAGTAGTTTTAAATCACTATACTTTTTACTTTTACTTGAGTAGATTTGTGAAACCTCAGAATTTTAATGTTTTATTTTGACAGAGAGAGAGACTTCCGCTAAAGGCTCTACCACGTGACTGTGTTTCACCAATCAAACGTAGTTGTGCAGTCTCGTCACGTGACCATACTCAATCTCATCGGCGGGATGGGTTAGCTTTACAATGTCAGAATCAACCATCGGTAATGCAGACACAGATAAGGAGGAACACCCCAGAGGCCAGATCAACATGTCCTAGATTTATTTCAGTTACCCGGCTTCACCTAACCTAACAACCGCGGTCCCGCAAGCTGTGTCATGACGGTGGTTAACAACTAGTTCAATCAACCCAGGGTTTCCCAATCTAGCTGCGCGTGTTCACATAAAAGAGGCGATGTTTGCACAACATGACCAATAACCACATATTTTACATAAGAAGAGCAAACTATAATTCTACATAAATATGAAGAACACAGACACGGTTTTACAGACAAAACGCAATACAGTCGCTGCTTCCTAAAACGGGGAGGACAGCTGGCAAAAAAATTTAAATAGGCGACGCTGTAGATGCGTAGGCTAGCCTACATCACAACGCTTATCAATATCACTTCCCCATCAGTCAGGCACAATATATGACCATAATTACACATGTGCTTTCCATAAACTGCCATTGCTTTAGACTATTATTTCAGTTGCAACCCTGGCAGTGGAAGCGATCGTGAGAGCAAATAAAAAATATAAAAAACATAAAGCCGACAAATAGCCGATATGTAATTCCCTCCCATTATATTTCATAAATATACCCATCAGGGAATGTTAACGGGGTTGTCGGTCTCTAAATGTTTTTTGTATGAGCGCACCCCTCTCTCCCTCTCCCTCTCTCCCTCTCCCTCTCTCTCTCTCTCTCCCTCTGTGCACCGAGCTCCGCCTGATCTTCTAACAACGGTGACGCCGTTATTAATAGAGTATTGATTGGTCAGTAGGCGGTGCTTTTACACCAGTTGATCTCTGAGCTCCAACATAACCTGCTCCCAACCAGGTTAGGCGTCCAGCATGAGTTACCACGGCGACTGAACCCGGTAACAAGTGATCCACCTTCGTGATACAGAAAACCAAATCTTGCTACGTAGTACAGGCCTCTGGCCTCATAATGAAAGCATGTTTACCTTATAGTAAAAGTGCCAAAAAGCAGCTACATTACCTTGTTCTAGTTCTGCCTGCAGAGCCTGGTAAAAAAAAGTATAAAGGTTTGGAAATTTGTTACTTGTGCTTATTTATTTTTTATGTATTATTATTTTATTGATTTTATTTTTTAAGTATTTGAATTTACCTGGATTATTTTAATTTAAGCTATTTTGTAATTAATTAATTAATTAATTAATTAAAATGTATTTTATTGATTAAATGAACTAGGCTATAATTTGCCTAAAGATGATTATTTTGTATTTTTGTCTGTCTGATTGAATGTTTGTGTTAAAAATAAACCAGATGTTATTCAACAGTTACTCAGTACTTGAGTAGTTTTTTCACCAAGTACTTTTTTACTCTTACTCAAGTAATTATTTGGATGACTACTTTTTACTTTAACTTGAGTCATATTATTCTGATGTAACAGTACTTTTACTTGAGTAAAATTTTTGGCTACTTTACCCACCTCTGTCCATCTGTTACATCTGATACAAAAGCTAACTTTCACCTTTACTTCCTGTCCACTGTATTTTTATGTTCTTTGTCTTCTCCTTCCCAACATTTTACACTCAACGTCACCCTGAACGTCAGAACATTCTGCAGTTCTCCATGTAACAAACTGGTATTTCAGGATGAAACTAGTCTACATCCACGACGTTCCATTTCCGGGATTGCTCCATTGCCGACGGAAATTCTGCCGTATTTCACTCATTTAGGCTTTAGAATATCAGTTACCTTGGGATTTCTTTGTGTTGACAACTCCTGTGGATTTATGAGGACTATGGTTAACTGCTCCTCAGATCTCCGCAGGGTAAATCCAGACAGCTAGCTAGACTATCTGTCCAATCTGAGTTTTCTGTTGCACGACTAAAAACAACTTTTGAACGTACACATGTTCCACCTAAACAAGTTCCTTCCCGAGGCTATTTTGCAGAGGCGCAGTTGCTCCGTATGGCGCTTATCGCCGCTCAAGACAATTGTGATTTGTTTACAGAAATGCTAGTCTCGCTTTGCCAGACCATCCTCCATAGTGCGGAGGAGGGTCTGGCTAGTCCACATAGCATTCCGGGACGGGAGAAAAATGTGCTATGGTTTATTGGTATTTCTTTAAACCAATCACAATCGTCTTTGGTGATGCTAAGCTCCGCACAGAGCCGCTGCAAAATAGCCTCGGGAAGGAAGTTGTTTTAGTGGAACGTGTATGTTCAAAAGTTGTTTGTGCAACAGAAAACTCAGATTGGACAGCTAGCTGTCTCAATTTACCCTGCAGAGATCTGAGGAGCAGTTAACCATTATAGTCCTCATAAATCCACCGGAGTTTAAAATTCCAACACAGAGAAAGCGAAAGGAAACGGACATCGGCGAAAATACTTTACTAGAATACTAGAATTTCCTGCGGCACCGGAGCAATCCCGGAAGTCGAGGATATAGACTAAAGAAATGCCAATAAACCAGAGCATGTTTTTCTCCCATCCCATAATGCTGTGTGGACTCGCCAGACCCTCCTCCGCAGCGTTGTGGAGGAAGGTCTGGCAATGCCAGACTAGGATTAAACTAACAACGTTGTCATCCTTCTCTTTTTGCTTAATGTTGTTCTAATGTTTCCTTTAGCTTTCCTCTTTGTCCCTAGTTTCCTCACTCAACCTCTCTTCACTTTGCCTTTAAATCTAAAACCTCAACTTTCTGTTCATCTCCTTCCCTCCTTTCCCTTTAATTTCCTCTCCTTTCTCCCCTTCAATGGCAGGAAAACAGCCGTGAGATGGATCCCCACAGTAGTGGCTCATTGTAATAAATAAAATGCAAGTAAAAGTAACAAATTAAAGTCATTGGAATCAAGTGATAAATTCTCTTTAAACAGTCAATACATAATAGCGGCAGAATACCTGGACATTGGGACTGACCATGAACTGAGAAAAACTTGATACAGACTGTCAGTAGTAATGGCTCAACCCAGGCAGAGAGACCTTCCCTTGACACAGAGAGAGAGAGAGAGAGAGAGAGAGAGAGAGAGAGAGAGAGAGAGAGAGAGAGAGAGAGAGAGAGAGAGAGAGAGAGAGAGAGAGAGCAGGACCCGGCAGTCAGGGTTGGCACAGGGTTGCAGACAACTGTGCCAAATGACTGACCTTACTGAAACCTCTCGAGTCAACCTGACCAGCTTGTTCTTGCTGCCAGCCAGCTCCCTACCTCTCTCCAACTCCAGCTCTCTCTCTTATCTCCCCCTCCCTCTGTGTTCCTCTTTTTCCCTTTCTGTCTCTCCATTATCTCCTCCCGCCACACCTTCATTCATCCCATGCATCTATCTGCATGCACACTCCCCTTTCCTCTCCTTCCTTCACGCTTAACCATATATCTAACCTTAGCAATGTAAAGTCCTTACTTGTTCATTATGGTTACACAATAGACTTTTACTCTTTGTCATGCAGCAACAGTAATGATTACAATCTCCTAAATGCCCTCATGCAGGAAATACTCAATTTCATTTATAACCTTTAATTTCGCTCTCAATCGCCATAACCTTTCATTTGGTCCACAACAAAAGGACTGTTATGTTCACGCTGGCCTGACAAGGATTTATAATAGGCCTTATCATCACAAATAATGAAAATGCTTCACTTTGCCCTTTTGCCACGTCTCATACCAACTGATCATAATTATGATTAGAACATTTTTGATAAGCAGGTAATTCACGGTAATGTTAAAAGAAAATACTTGAGTCAAGTACATCTGACAACTGGTAGATTTAAGTTTGGTTTTGGGCTACATTTGGGGTCTGTCAGTTCATTTAACATTCCCTCAATCCATCTTGAAAACACAGCTTGCTGTACATAGTATCCATTTTATTACTTCTGTATTGTCATATCTCTTAATATAAGAACATTTAATGATAAGATCTTTTTTTTTTTTTTTAATTAACCCTAACTATGTTTCTTTGACCCAGACGCATCTTGTTTCTTGACCGAGATCATCAATCAATGTTATTTGTCACGTAAAAACATATGAGGTACAAATAGGTTAAAGGGAAACTTCACAGATTAGCATTAAGCTTTGTATCAGTAGAAACCTGGTAGTATTTCTGAATGACCGTGCTTCCCTCCCTCATGTCCCCCTGAGAGGGGAGATCTCTGTATTGTGGGTCTGGAAAAAAGCTTCAGATGACGCAAAATGACGATTTTTGCGTCATCGGAGGCTTTTTTGCCCAGAGGCAAAAGACTACAGCCTGTATTAGGAGCCACTTCCGCATAGCCCAAAGAGGGTTGGACTGTCGGCTTTTTCCGGAGATTGCAGAGGAAAAAACGAGTGTCAGCCATCTTGAATCCTCGCTTAGCTTCTCAGCAGGAGCAGAAACTGTTCATCCCGACGGAAATTTTAGAACAACAATTATGTGCATTCAAACTACCACATACGTGTACCACCGGGATACATTGGAACACATCGGAGAATATGCAGGACACTTTATTACAGACGCAATACTCCACACACTACGCAAGCTTTGCCTGTACGGAGACCAGCGGTGGTGCTCGATTCCTCTGGCCGGTAAAGAGACCTCATCAGCGGGGAGCGTTGAACGAGTGTGCCGGTGGAAAGCTAATGCTAGCTGGTCACCTGTTCACCAATCCTGCTTGCAAGTGTCCGCTCATTAAACAAACTGGACTACATACAACTTCAACGAAACTCCCAACGTGAGTTCAGAGACTGCTGTGTTTTGTTGTTGTGGAAATATTGCTGTGGACAATCCAGCCTGCTGCTCGGTCACCGGGTAAGACTACTAGTGGAGGTGGGCTGTGTTACCCCGGACTGCCTGTTGCAGAAATGGGGTGATTTGTATCCAACTAACTGCTAACTGCTGGTGGAGTTTGTGACTGTAAAATGCCGACAATTCTAGCTACATCCCACGCAAATGTACGGCTGTGTTTATACTCAATGTTTATACCACAGCCCACCAAGAGCTAATGCTAGTAGCTATGTGTTAGCCTTCTTTTATTACATGGCTTGGTTGAATTCTAATGTAGAATGCGGTCTGTTATTTCTTGATAACAGACCGTTGCTAAGGATAACACACCGTTGCCATGCATAGCAGAGCGTTTCCATGGACACAGTTCTGTTCACTCTGGAGCTATCAATCAATCCGCTGAAAGAAGTCCAGATAATGTATCAGCTGTGGCCAAAAAAAGCACGTTTTAAATGTGTAACACCACTTGAGTGGCTCAAGTGGTGTTAAACGTTTTTTCGTGTATATGGTTGAAATGACAATAAAACACACTTGTTGAGTTGATCGTCTCACTGTCTGTCTGTAAAGGGTAGGCGTGGCTTGGGAGTGGCCTCATACAGCAGCAAAGCAAGTGCATTCTGGGATTTGGTGTCTTTCATCCATATGAGCCAAAAACACATTTTCTGGCTTATCTCGGCCTAGAAGGCACCAATTTAAATTTTCTTTTCACATTTCTACTACATTAGTGACCCAATTTAAAGATATATTCAACTTTCCAGCGGTGAAATTTCCCTTTAAATGTAATCCCATCAACTCCTTCAACTTGCATGAGTAAACATAGAATGTGAATTATTAAAGGTTGTCCACCCAAAAAATGAATTAGTATGGTATGATGTTGACAGCTTTCCGCATGCAGGGATGCAAGATGCTGTTGGTATTACTTATTACACTGCTTTGTTGAAGATTCTGTTTGGTCAGTTACGGCATTCTACAGTCTGTTATTCGGACCGCTGCTATGAATAACAGACCGTTGCCATTGACGCAGTTCTGATCATAGACTCTGGACCAATTTTTAAATCAATATTTTGTGTCAAATTATTGATTTCTTTAGTAAATAGCCACGTAATAAGCTTTGGGGTGCTGCATCAATCCTGTCAGGATTTAATTGGCAATAATGACCTGCTCGCTCCACATTATCCCTTACATAATAACGATGACCAATGTGAAGCTGAAACTGTATAGTCCTATAACCAAAAGATCACAGATTCAATACTGCATATTGTGTCGAATCAAAGTATCACTGAACAAGCCACTGAATCTCAACTAAGTAACTAAACCATAGCTATAATTTGTTAACATCAAATCAAATTAGATACAAGTTGTCAACAATTCAGTGAAAAGAGTTGTTTGGGTTTTGTGTGATCAAATTAGAGTCTTGGTTCTCGTTTTTTGTATTTTGAACAATTGCACTGAGTCAAAGAGGGTGACTAATATAACGTTCATTGGGATAGCATGTGAGGTGTGTTTCAGGGTGTACTTTCTCAGTAGGAGGTGTTTAACGTGTGACAAAATAAATCATTCTAACTGTCTGCGACACCTCTCTCCACGTCTCGCAAAAACGGATCCTCTTTCTGCGCTCCCCTTATCTCTGCTCCAGCTAACCTTATCTCACCAATGGGCCGCATAGAGACACATGATCATCATATACATCAATGGCACCAAAGTGGACAAACGCACACAATGCACACATATCACGCACGTTAATGGCACTGGTCTTGATCTTTTTCCATTTGCGGTGAAAGACACAACACATTTAAAAAAAGGGGGGGGGAGAGAACCTTTTTCGCCGATGAAATGAAAAGCTCATGTTGCAGCGATCTGTCAAAGCAAGCAAAGGTTCAACTGTGGGTCAGACTACCGGGGGATTTTTTCACTGTGTTCCCTCTTCAAATTACATGGTGGAAAAGAGGAGTACAAGGAGAGGAAGGGGGTGACACTGCACAGCTGAGGCATAGAGAGAAAGATTGATATATTCAGAGAGAGATGAAGAGAGAGATAAATAGACTACAGCTTCAAAAAGTTCCATATCAATGAACACTTTGTGTTGCAAAAGGACTTTTGCCTCATCTGAAGATAATTAGGCAGTACTAAATGGAGCATGGCATCACTAGACTAATTAGTTCTGGCCATTCTAATACAGAGTTCATAGAGAAAGAAGAGAAAGAAGAAAAGAGGCAGGGAAGGAAGGAAGAAATAGCAGGTGGATGGAAGGTCAGTGGGGCAGTATCAACATCAAGGCACAATCTAGCTGTACAATTCCCTCCCTCTCTTTCTCCATCGCATCTTTCTCACTCCCCATGGCTCTCTCGTTCCACTCTCTCATCCTGTTAGTCTCTATTGCCTTGTCCTCTTCACTGGATCTTGCTCTCTTTCCCACCACTCCTGTTTCAAACACATACACAAGCTACAGAGGCAGTTCAATCACCAACTGGAAATGACCGTAGGCACTGAGAGAGACGAAGAAGGCATTGTGTGTGAGAGAGAGGTAATGAGACAGAGAAAGAGAGATGGGATGGGGGGGGGGGCACATGACAGACACAGAGGAGAGCGAATGGAAAAAGGATACAGACTGAGAGGGGGACTCCTTCATCCAATGGAAGACGGGGTTAAAAAGTCGAAGGCATCATAAGCGTCAAAGGCAGACTACAGAAGCCATTCTTTCAGCTCAGTCTTCTCTTTTGGAATACAAGACTATAGTGTTGTAGACTGAATTATGGTTCATTCCTGCACAGTAAAGATGTTTCTCATGTATAAATTGAGCAATGGAGCACTGCCGCAGAGCAAGACCATTTCTTATGCTTCTGAAAGAAATCAGAAATTGAAAAATCCTTTTAATATTCATCCATGCTATTATGCTTGTTCATTTTGAGCAAGACTGAACCACCACCTTAAGAACTGTATAGTGCACACCACTGGAAATAATCACTGCTATAAAACAGCTCGCTGTTTGTTGTTTTGACTGACTGTTGGTTTAGAAATGTACAAACACGCAGATATAGCCACATTAGCCATGATTTTAATATGAGCATGCCAACACAAAAGTTAGTACCTGCATGTTGCATAGCAACCGCCACTTGTTTAGCTACTATTCAAGGACTTTGCTTACATTTAAATCAGATTTATTAAAAAGAAAATGTCTTGCACAGTTTTGTTACTGCACCAATGTATTACCAGAATTGTATCTGAGCAATGTGGTCATGCAAGGTTGGTCTTTACATTTATTTTACAGCAGCTAAGAGCTATTGTTATGGCACTTAGGTCTAATAACTAATGAAATACTTATTATTCAATTTACTATACAAACATAAAAAGTGATTTTGTTTGAATATGAAATCCAAGAACACTTTCAGCATGGCAGTAAAACTCAAAATAGGAGAAAATAGTAAAAGAAATGTAACCACAGCTTTAAAACATTACCACAGGGAAAAAAAACAGAGGAAACTGTTTTCCATTTTACCTATCACGTCTCACCATATAACATCTGATAATGCTGAACTGCCATAAAAATAATCTAAAGGGAAATAAAAGATAAGTGTGCTGGAGCACCATGAAAATGAATACATTTCTCTCTGCACTGTTACTCGGGGGAAATGAGTCAGGGTAGGGAAGTAGCACATTTAGGAGTTATAAACAACTGACATAGAGATCACAGAGATTACACAGACAAAACCAGAACAGTAGAGGGAAGAAATCACAAAGCACAACTAGGAAGAAAAAAAAAGAGCAGAGGGAGAGAAAAAATACAAGAGCCAGCTTATAGAAGCAGAACAACAATACGAGCTAGGACAGGATAACTCTGACACTGAGAGAAGAAAGGAGATGCAAGAGACGCAGAGAGAAGGTAGAAGCAAAGTGAACAAAAAAAACACAAATGAAAGAGGGAGGAAACAGATATGAATTGTGATGATGAACTGAGAACAAGGACTGTGTGTGTGTGTGTGTGTGTGTGTGCGTGTGCGTGTGCGTGCGTGTGTGTGTGTGTGTGTGTGTGTGTCTCATTGCAATAGAATCACAGCTGTTGTCAACTCCTGATTATTTGCATTTTAATCACGACTATTGATTCTAGCAGAAACTTTGATTGCACAAAATAATTTGCTGTGGCGCCACACATGAGCATATTGAATTCTGTCCATTTTCTTTATGCTACTAAGTGACAGGACATCCAAACAGTTAAAGCAGGACTATGTTGCAAAAGGGAATCCTTGTCATAATTAACCCCTTGATGCCAGTTAGCGCAAAAAGCATATCAGCTGACCTTGGCAGTAATTTCCCTCTTCACTGCCAGACCATCCTCTGACTCATGATCTGTTATACAGGCTCAGAACACACAGGTGGAGGAGGCACAGTGGGCCTAACATGAATAGAGATCTACATGAAATAAAGGAAGCCATAGTTGGTGTGCAGCATGTAAATCGCATGTAGCAGAGACCACATAAACAGAAATCAAATATAAGCTGCATTCTTATGCCATCATGATTAGCGGCACTGGGTTGAGTTTGACTTGCAGAGAGAAATCTGAGAGATGTTGAGTGGATGGTAGAGGATATGTGATTCACTGGGGAGATAAGTCTGAGGTTAGTAAGTGAGTGACTGTACTGTTCGGAAAGGGAAGGTCAACCTTAGGGGAGGAAAACTAGAGAAAACATTTGGACCCAGAGGTACAAATCACTGCCCATGTGACTTCATCTGTTTGTGTTTTTCTATACAGTATGTATCTTAACTAAGAAAGCCACCGGCCACTACTGTAATCTGTAGTTTGGTTGGCAAAATTTCTGGTGCAAAGAAACTGTACTGTACCGTACTGTTAAAGATAAAGACTGATTTCCCTTTTTGCTCTTTGTTTGCTCAGACATGTTGGCTATTACTTTCCCATGTAATTGTTTCTAGAAACACAAGAACACAGTCATACTGTACTGTAACTGTCCCCACACACAAATATGTGAGCCTTTCTGTTAATTAACAAAACACTTTAATTGTCACTTACAATAAGCACCACCCTTGAAAAAAAAAAGTCAAGTCAGAAATGAAGAGAGGTGTGAAGGAGAATCTCCCTTGTGAGGTTTGCAGACTTTTATTTTCACTGAGATTTGTTCTGTTGTGTTTCTCCAATAGGCTGTTGAGTGCTGTAGCAGGGGGATAGTCACGCTAGAGCTGCTTTGTATGAATAACATTTCATGTGCAATAATCTGTGGCTTTCTTGTCACAAAATTACACACACACACACAGATGAGGAAGGGCCTCAACCATGGCCACAATCACACATTCTGCATTTGTGTATTTTTCCTCTCTCTGTCTCTCTCTCTCTCTCTCTGCACACACACAGACACACACATAGACACACACACACACACACACACACAACCCTGAAGTTGTGTAGAGACTGGTGAGAGAGACAGACGTAAATTTAAGAGCATGTGGATTCACCATAGGAACTGGTTGACCAAACCAAAACACATGATTAAAGTAATTATCTGTGGCAATTTCTATAAATAAGCGTCTGATTTGCAACTCTGTCTGTGTATTTATTGCTTTCTTCTCCTTCTTTCATGCACATGAGTGTTGAAATTGTATTAAAAGTGACATTCTCTGACATTCTAATTGAAATATATTTGAGTTTTATAACTTTTGTCAGTTATTTCTCTTTCCGTCTCTTCTGTCCCCCAGTTTGTGTCACTATGTCTGCACTGTGAAATGAGTAGATGAATGCTCATGCTTGAGTCTGTCAAAATCTATATTAAAGTAAAAACTTGTGACACCTTGATATAAATAAATCTCAGTTTAGCGACACTGCGTAGCTGACAGATTGCAGGTGATAATCACGTCACATGTACATTTTGTAGTTTTACTTCTTAAAGGTTTTTGAAACTTAAGCTTCTCGAAACTGAGACAGGCATATGATGAGAGAAAAAGAAGTCATAAAAGAAGAAAGAGATGAGGTGAACCAAAGCAGAGAAAGAGGCAGTGGGAAGCAGAATAGCCAGACAGAGAGAGGAAAGAAAGATTGCAATGAAGTGGAGTGGCAACTTGAGGCAGACACAGTGGATTCAGTGTGTTACAAACAGAAAGTCCTTATGTTCCACTCTTCCTCTAACTCCAACCTGTTTCATTGGCACTCAGGTATGTGAAGAAGCAAACTCAAGGCTGTGATAGTACAAGCTCTTTCTTTCTGTGTGCCTGTGTCCTTACACAAATAGTCCGTAATCCCACTGCTTACATTGTGTAATGACTAAATGTGCATATGCTAAACTAAATTGAAAGGTGTAATAATGATATATATTTCCTTGCATTTAGCTTGGCAGTGTTACTGAATTAAAGTGCTTTGCTGACCAAAAGTGTCTTGCTGAAATCATCATGCTTACAGTAAGTGGCAGACTGACATGAAATGTGTAGATGTTAAAGGTCCCATGACATGGTGCTTTTTGGATGCTTTTATATAGGCCTTAGTGGTCCCCTAATACTGTATCTGAAGTCCCTTTCCTAAAATTCAGCCGTGGTGCAGAATTACAACCACTAGAGCCAGTCCCACAATGAGCTTTCCTTAGTATGTGCCATTTCTGTGTCTGTAGCTTTAAATGCTATTGAGGAGGAGAGGGGGGGGGGCAAGGTGGAGGGTGGAGGTGTGGCCTTGACCAACTGCCACTTTGCTTGTTTGCAAGCCATGATGTCTCTCTCTCATGGGTGGGCCAAATTCTCTGGGCGGGCAAAGCAGAGAAAGGGGAGGTAACCTTGCTCCTTATGACCTCATAAGGAGCAGATTCCAGATCGGCCCATCTGAGCTTTCATTTTCTCAAAGACAGAGCAGGATACCCAGGGCTCGGTTTACACCTATCACCATTTCTAGCCACTGGGGGACCATAGGCAGGCTGGGGGAACTCATATTAACGTTAAAAAACCTCATAAAGTGACATTTTCATGTCACCTTTAAGTCATTCATTATAGTTTAATGGTCGGTCACTTTTTCAAGCTGTAAAGTGTTATTATGTCATATCAGATTTGAGTCTTTTTGGCCCAGTGACAAATGTTGACAAGCTGCTTTCAACTCACTCAATAATAAAAGGGGAAAAAATTAAAATGAATTACCATTTTCTACATTCAATTAAATACTTCATCGCACTCACTTAGCGCTACCTCCTGTGCGCCTGCATGAACAATGACATCTCTCACTTGCTCTTTAGTAATGTATTTGTACATTTCGTCAACAACAGAACAAACAGGCTGTCAAAGTGTCACTTCCCTTTCTCAGGGGCTTACAATATGCACAACGGATCACTTTCAACAAATAATAAATGAAAAATCATAACAGATGAATACAAATAAATGTCACTGTTGAGGTTTAACTTAATTAAAAACATTTAAGAGTCTCCAGTTCTCTCTGTGAGACTGGGAGGGTGTGTGTGTGTGTGTGTGTGTGTCTGTCTGTCTGTCTGTCTGTCTGTCTGTACGTACAGAAGTGATTTTCCTGTACTCCAATTACCAGTCAAAGCTGGAAAAAGGTAATTACAAAGCTAAGTGGGAGACTTGAAGTCATGCTGGGACACATAACGTAGACACACAAAAACACATATACTAACACCGACTCAAAATTATACGTGAACACAAGGGCTTGTCAACCCATCAATGTGAAGGAAGATCACAGTATAGACCTACAGTGACAATTAAATGCCATTTAAGATTGTATTTGAATTAGGCAGATTAATTCTATATGGGCAAGTGTTGTATTGTAGTCAGTTAACAGAGTGATACAATAATCATCAGTGGTTGGCATGATTAAAAAAAAAAAAAAGAATGACGTCTGATTCTTTGTTGACATAAAATTCCAGTAAGGTAAAACAATGCGGGCAATGGTAAGTATGAGTGTGATTTAAGGGTTAAAGAGAGGGGGAAAGAATCACATCAAGTGAAGTAGACACTGCAAGTAAACAAGATAAGAGACAGCGAACACAATGAGGCTTTAGAAGGAGACAAAAAAACAAGACAATGTGCGTGTAGAGGTAAAAGGGGAGAATGCAGTAAAAGACTGCTTGGGCACATGCTAATCCTTTATGAGCTGTAAATATGACTAAGGTTATTATGTTATTGCAAAATTAAATGGATAGTGACACACACTTTCTAACCAGAGCTAGACAAGCACATCCCGTTGGTTTGTCAATATAGATCATCATAACATCTGAGACGTGCCTAGACCACACGCACATATGCACGCCCGCCGCACGCACCGCGCACACAGACACACACACACACACACACACACACACACACACACGTGTTGTGATACTATCACTGCTACCAAAGTGCTTTAAACCTTGTCCAAATAAACCTGATTAGCGGGCTGTTCAGTCAGCCATGCACATGTGCTGTGACATACTTGCAACTCCAGTTTTTCAGTACTGTTAATGGGGATGCGAAATTCTGGTTAATTGGTGCCGTGTGTGTGTGTGTGTGTGTGTGTGTGTGTGTGTGTGTGTGTGTGTGTGTGTGTGTGTGTGTGTGTGTGTGCGTGGTGCGTGCGCGTGCGCGTGCGTCGCAGGCATGAATAGAATCCTGGAACGAAAGATCAAGCAACATGTCCAGACTTGCCCTGAATGATGCTGAAAGGGGGAATCTAAAATCTAGACGCTTTAGGAACTGAGGAGCAGAATTAAAGGTTGACACGAAGTAGTTAAAAATCACAATGACCTTATTTCAGTGTAAACTTAAAATGAAACCTTCCTTCCTTCCCTCCCTCTCTTAGAAGTAATGCCAGTATTTGTAACTGGGCTACTGATGACCAATGGAAGGTGACAAGGGTGTCCACAATGTTTCCCATGAGCCACATAAAGCCTTCCCTCCACACATATGGAGCTATTTACATGGAACAGGTGGTAGGGCAGTGAAGACTGAAGAGTCTGACACACACCCGTGCACACTGTCTCGTTAACTCTGCTCTCAGTTAATTTACGGTCTTAGATCAAACATTAGAAAATGATACACCTAACACGCAACCGCATATCATAGAACGAAATGGATGGAGGCTGACTAACAGCTGTCTTGTAATTTACAGTTCTGTCTTCAGTGCAGATTATACAAAACAACAAGGCACGAGGACCTGTTTGCGACCAGATACCGCATGGTGTTACCACACAGCTCAGGTGCAGACATGAAGATAGACACAAGACCGTTTCCCACAGCTGTTGGTTTAAGACTTATAATTATTGTCATAACCATAACTGTCATTCAACACCTCATAGCCTCATTGGTGTGCATGTGCTCAGCACAGTGTCAGATAGTTTTTCGGTTTTATAGTTTGCTTTGTTGAGTTCATTTGTTCATTTCCTGGCTGCCATTTGGTCAGTCATGAATCTTTTTTTGTCCTGTCACCTCTGAAAAGATATGAGCAGACAAAAAAGAATAATGTATGGATAGATAAATGCATCAATGGACATTTGTATTACATTTAAAGTGTAAATATTCAAGTTTCTGTTTCGTTCTTTCTCACTCTGCCCCTCTGCCTCCTTTTCATTTTAACACCTTTAAAATCAATACAAATCTAACTAAATGTAAAAACAACCATGCCATGAATGCATATTTCATGAATGTCATTTCCGTCTTATTTACGCCACTCTGAAGCTGCTGCCGCCACAGGAATGACAACCCTTGTTGGGATTCTGTCGCATCAAGCCAGCAGATTTGAATGCTAAACCCATTAGCCAAGCATCACTCACAGTCAGAGCTGGCGATGATAAATAACCCAACCAGAGAAATCTGATTAGCAGAGATGGAGGCAGGGGATCTGAGGGAATGTCGCCCTTATCGGGCAGCAGTCAGATTGGAAATCACACACCGAGAAAACATGAAATGTTCATCTGCAGTGGGTTGTGTCGGCTGTTTTCCTAAAACATGGGTTGGGACTCCAAATTGGGTCTTTGGTGGGTTGCAATTAAATGAAAGCTGAACTTTGCGTGCGTGTTGCTAACCTCTGACACGCCACAGTCACTGATCTGCACAACAAACAACAAACAGCGTGGTTAATAGGTATATTTTAACCTGGAAGAAACAGGGAGTTTTTGGGTGATACTTTTGCCTTGAGGGTGGTGAGGCTGTGGTTGAGTGAATCATTCACATCCAGCTGGCATTCAACCATGCATAGGCTGACAGTCAAATACACTGTGTACTGTCTAGAATTCTGGCTCTGTTTACTATTTTCATCTTGTTCTGCCTGATGATCCATAAAACTGGAGGGAGCTGGTTGGTTATTCATCACATTTGGTTGATATCTGCTTTATGGCAAAGTCTTGGATGAACTCGGAGAAAAAGAAATGAGGGGCACAAGTACGTACTTTTAAGATTTAACAGAGGGTTTACAACAGATTTCATAAGCCATTCTTTCATGGCACATTCTCTGCATGTAAGGACAACATTTAGTGAACACAGAGATCATCTTTTTTTGTCACTCTAGTGTTAAAAAAATGTAATGCACAAACAAAGAAAGCACTCTCACACCACATTTAATGATTACCTCGAATAAATGAATATTTATTCATTGTATTTCGACTGGGCAAATGTGTATAATCCAAACTGCCACGCAGCAGTTTTGACTGATGCTTGTATGATACAATTTGTTATCATGTATCTCACTGTGCTCTGTTGTACCTCCTCTGGTTTTCATAGCTGACAGCCATGCTTCACTGGACATACATGGACTGGCATCAGGTGTGTTTTGACTGCCCACGCTGCCAAACTCCCACCAGGGAGTGGCTTCACAAGCTCAGTTTATGAGATATTTTTAAGCACAGATTCACTTTGGCAGTGTGTACCTAAACAGCTTAAATACATCAATGCAACAAAGTATACCCTTGTTCACTCTAGGAAGTTATGCTGTACTTGTATATGGTTGCTCTGAAAGGATATTTATCTTAATACAGTATGCACACTGCCCAAAGTTATTGGTCACTGTAATTGTAACTATTACTAGCTGTAAAGCGACCCCTTCCCAAGGAAATTCCAACGTAAGAATACACCTAGGAAATGTTGGGAAATACACTCGCTTTTTTTAGTTAGTAATTAGATGAGAAGATAAATACCACCATTATGTCTGTGCGTTAAGTATAGAGCCGGGAGACGATCATCTTAACTTAGCATAGAGACTAGAAGCAGGGGGAAACAGCTAGCTGTCTTTGTCCAAGGTTCAAAATTATACCTGCTGTACCAGAGCCTCTACACCTCACGAAGGGCGTTTTCACACATACCTCGTTTGGTCCGGACTTTCGGACTTTTTAGTTTGATCCGAACCAAAATTAAAGGTGTGAAACCTCCCCCGGACCACGGTCCGGATCAAAAGACCAAATTTTGGTCCGACAAAAAGAGGTGGTCTCGGTCCGGACCAAACTGAACCATGGTCCGGTTCGTTGATAGTGTGAAAGCATTTTTTGGATGGTTCGGACTTTCGGACCAAATACAGGAAGCTCTGGCAGGCTCTCCTCGTGTTACAAGACCGGGGAAGCTCCTTTAAGGAATAGCTCAGAGAGAGAGAGCGAGAGCGAGGGTAAATGCGCTCAGAGCTGACAGCTGTCGGCTATCAGAGCAGAGAATACATCAGCAGTTTATTTGTTAAGTGGTAGTAAATGTACAGTGTAGGTTTCAGTTTGTCTCTGAATAAATGCTCCAGAAAGAAAGTTCCCGTGTCTTGCTTCTCTACATCACAACAAAACAAAAAGAGCCGCGGCAGTAGGGGAGAGCAGCGGTCAGTTGAATAGCCTAAACTCTGACCCAGAGAGAGGATACGAGAGGACGGGGAAGCCAGTCAACAAACCAATCAGTTCTAAGTATCTGGAGACGCAGCTCACGTATGTGATGACGGCAGGACGTAGTTTTGTCACGTATAGATCTTTAGTGCGCTTGCAAAACTGCAGTGTGAAACCAAAACTTACCGGATCAAATGTATACAATGTAACAAAAACGTGAACCTTGGTACGGACCTTGGTTCGGACTTTCATGTGTGAAAACGCCCTTACTAACATGTTGTATCTCGTATGTAGGGTCCTATGATTTCCGTGATGCAGAAAACACGGATGTAATCACGGAATCTAATGAAAATGGAATTCTCTTATACACACGGAATCGCGCTGAATTTGCATATATTTTGTTGACTTATTAAATAAAAATTTTTTTTTTTACTTCATTCTCATTTTTCAGTTTAAAACAACAAGCGTAGAAAGGTCTCTACCTAAACCGTGGCCAAAGGGGTTGTTAAACATGTTGCCTAGTAACCATATGTCCTCACGTTCACATTGTGAGTTTGTTGCGTGGGGGAAAAAAATGTCAAAGAGTGGCTCTTGATTAGCCAACGGTGGCGAAAAAAATTAAGAAACTCTCAATTGCCTGCTAATTACCGGGCTGAACAATACCCCAACGACTACTATGAGTCTGGACAACAACTGTTATGTAAGTTTTGTCAACATACTGTTGACTGGGCCCGCAAAGACGCACGTAACGACCATTTGAAATCAAAAGTTAATCTCAAGAATAAATAAGCTAAATCCACAGCGGGCGAACAAATCGTTGTTGTTGTCGACAAAACCTCTGACAACCGAGATCGCAGTGTCCTGAACATTGTTATAGGTGAGCATCCAATTAGCTTTTATTTTGCTAATTTTTAATGTGCTTTGCTGAATATATTAACAGTTTAAATAAAAAAGCTGAAGCATAAAACAGCCTTTAGGCAACATCACGCACTGTCGAGATGGCGACGGGCTGAGCCACAGAGAGCCGCCCACTTTGAGCTTCATTTGTGCTCTTCAGAAACCTATGGGTGATGTCACAGTCTATTATATATACAGGCACAGTTATATATTCCGCATGAGAAGTGCTATTAGTTTGTTTTTGTTCTGTTTGTTTTTTTAGAGCCACATTTCCGAGCACTTTCACACTAAAAAGGTCAACCTGGACTCAGCATGCAACATCTCAATGAGAGAATCGATTCAAACCCCTTAGGCGTCACTCAAGTCAGATATTAACATTTACATTCATTATAGTTACCCCTAAGGTCAAACTGAATTCAATTACATAATTCATCACTATACAGCGATTCAATCCGTGGCCAAGGTGATTCTGTGCAAATGAAGGTGCTGTAATCCTGTTTATATCATAACTGAATTTCAGGTAAAAAGAAATCTATGTAATGAATAGCCACTGGCTCAGACCCCAGCTTTTTTCACTTTGAATCAAACGCAGAGCAGGGGCATTTTAATCTAATGATGATTTACAGCAAAGAGCAAGGACACACATTATGATAAACAATACATTTGATTGCATATTATTAGCAGCATGTTTTCCCCTGCAGCCCAGGACACATAAGCACACCACACATCATCAAACCATCAGCCCTGGTTAATTATTAAGCAAATTAAATGTACCCTCACCAGTTCACTGATAAGCCCATATACCTTCTATACCCAGCCACTTATAGGTTGCATAAGCATTCCCTGCGACAAACAATTATACAAACACACACATACATCGATTGACCTTTCCCGCTGAGTGTTATTAATCCATGCAGGTCATATTTAGAAAGGTTAACAAGCAGTAGGGCCAGCACTGCTCAAATGGAATACAGACAAGAACTGTATAGTCCTGACCCTTCACAGGTGAGAGAGAGGGTCACATGACTTTTAGGACCTGTGAGAGATATTTAATCTCTGCACAGTGCACACACTGAAAAGAATGGCTTCATTAAGTGACAACATAAGGGGTTAATGGTTAAGAGAAGACATGTCCAGCATTTGTCGTGAGTTCCGTGTGGACTTATGATTCGCTTCGGGGGCACAACCTTAATTCTGAAAGTGCGTTCCCGTGTGCATGGTTTAAACACTTAAAAACAAACGAGAGTCAAATGAGAAACAGAAATCACAATAAACCCAACAGTTGCGTTAATGTCAAAAAGATGACCAGCACGAAACTTGCATGCATAGCCAACAGCTACAATATGAGTCATCTATAAAAGTACTGTGCAGGGAAAAGCCATATGGTTCCACTGGCAGCACACAATATACATCACAAAGGATCTAAAGCTGCTCTCGTTCTTTCTTGCATGTCCAGAAAAATGTACAGCCACTCAGTACATACACATCCTGAAATATGTCTCGTCTTCCTCCCCACATCACAGAGCTGCCATGCATGGCTCAAAGCTTTCATGGTCTTGGAAACATGTGGAGTCACAAAAATTAATGTAAGTCACAAATGACTTGGAACATCTCCCTCTTTTTCTCTCCCCCTCTCTCGCTCTCTAACTGGGTCAGTGTGATGATGGTGTCAGTGTCTGGACTCAGCAGCAGCATATTTGCATCAGTCATCCCAACTAGACCGTGAAGAGAAGGATTTCCCTGCTCAGCTGTGCCAGTGAGTCAGTGAAATATACCCTCATAAAACCCTGCTGGACAGAAAAGAGGCCTGAGGAAAACTTGGATCCATTTAATGGGCTCAACTTCAGGCTCTTTGCTTTTGGCAATGCAGATACTTTGAAAGTGGAAAGTAACATCTCAAGAGACCGATACTTTACATAATGGTGCCTATAAGGCATGTAGACATGATTATTATGGTATTTTATAGATGTGTTTTTGAAGGATGGATGTAGACATTTAAGCCTCGGCTGTGGTGAAACATCACAGTTGTCGTATTGCCAAATCTGCACTAGTTGAAAAATCTGACAACTCTAAATAATTGCAGCCTTGTCTAATTACTCTTATTTCTGCATTTACAGTTAAATAAAGTAATGATTAAATAACAAAAAAACAGCATTACACACTAAAAAGAGGGAACTGCATATTAGGTTTCTCTTTTTGCTTTGATCTTTATTTTTGTCTCAAAATCATGAGAGCAAGGTTGCTTTCCTTAAACGCATTAATCAAATTTTCATAGCATGAAATGAAGAGTGGCAGGAGAAGCATGCAGGGCTGTGAGCTGCATCAGCACTTGGTGATGGTAATGCATTTAATTCTGCCGAGACACCAAGACGGCCCTCTGGTGTGCTTTAAGGTTGGATAAAAACTC